>NC_088863.1:63260442-63364697 GCF_032884065.1 Artemia franciscana | reverse complement strand
AGCTGTTTTCTGTTGAAACACTGTACTCTTTTAAGCTCAGTATTTCTGACAATAAATTGTATACCGATCAAAGTCTTTCTACCTTGAGAAGATTTACGCTTCTTTAGGCTCACTGCAGTATTGTCATTTCTTTATTTCTTTGCCACGTCATCGTTTGGCTTGTTTAGGCTCAATCTCTGTTCTCAGACTTTAACCAAAAACAAAATCAAAGTGATTATAAAAACTCAAAACTACATAGAACAAAATGAGATTGATTGGTTTATAGTTGAATGATCTGAAATTGTAGCGACCCCTTTTTTTTGAAGGAATAGTGTAGAGTGGGGGCCTCTGCAAGGTATTTAGTGCGATGTCCTAAATTTTGCTTTGCCGTACTTCAACGCAGTCGTTATTACGACTAAGGCTATTTTATGTTAATCCAATGGTCTTCTAAACTTTTCCATCAAACAGTTCGTGGTAACGAACTGCAGTAAGGAGCGACCCGGCTCAATAGTAACCAAAACTCTAAAAAATGAAATTTTGATACCAATAGCTACATCAAAAGAATCACATTTTAATGCTGACTTTAAATATATAAGTTTCATCAAGTTTAGTCTTACCCATAAAAAGTTACGAGCCTGAGAATATTTGCCTTATTTTAGAAAATAGGAGGAAACACCCCCTAAAAATCCTAGAATCTTAACGAAAATCACATCATCAGATTCAGCGTATCAGAGAACCCTATTGTAGGTACTACAAAAATGTTGAATTTTGTATTTTTTGCCAGAAGGCAGATTACGGATGCGTGTTTATTTGTTTGGGTTGTTTTTTTTTTTTGTTTTTTTTTCCAGGGGTGATCGTATCGACCCGGTGGTCCTAGAATGTTCCGAGAGGAATCATTCTAACGGAAATGAAAAGCTCTAGTGCCCTTTTTAAGTGGAAAAAAAATTGGAGGGCACTTAGGCCCCCTCCCACGCTAATTATTTTCCCAAAGTCAACGGATCAAAATCCTGAGAATGCCATTTTATTCAGCGTAGTCGAAAAACTTATAACTATGTCTTTGGGGACAACTTACTCCCCCACAGTCCCCATGGGAGGGGCTACAAGTTACAAACTTTGACAGGTGCTTACATATAGTAATGGTTATTGGGAAGTGTACAGACGTTTTCAGGGGGATTTTTTGGTTGGGGGGAGGGGTTGAGAAGAGGGGGATATGTTGGGGGAACTTTCCATCGAGGAATTTGTAAACTTTGTATACTATGTAAAACTTGCGAATATACAAAATTCTTGGCTGTCCCATTGTCTGTGCATATAAATAGATTGCCAGGTTTACCGACTCTTGAACATGCAACATATAATTGTCCATGGGAAAAACAATCTGTATTCAGATCTATACCTCATTATTCTAATGATTACCCTTGAGCTTTGTTGATGGTGATTGCTAATCAAACATTCCCTGTGTCCCCGTCGTCATTTATATATCCCCCTGTGTCCCCTCGCGTCCCCGTTGTAGTTGTTTCCCTGTGTCCCGGTCGTCATTTGTGGCCCGGTGTCCCAGTCTGTAATTTCTCTTTGAGTGTCGCGGTCGTCATTTATATTCCCTGTGTCCCGGTCGTCATTTTTGTCTCGGTCGTCATTTGTGTTCCGGGGTCCCGGTCTGTAATATCTCTTTGAGTGTCCCGTTTGCCATTTATATTCCCTGTGTCCCGGTCGTAATTTGTGTCCCGGTGCTTTGTTGATGGTGATTTCTAATCGAACATTCCCTGTGTCCCCGTCGTTATTTATATTGTGTCCCCGTCGAATATACAACATTCTTCGCTGTCCCATTGTCTGTGCATATAAATAGCATTTATATTCCCTGTGTCCCGGTCGTCATTTGTGTCCTGGTGTCCCAGTTTGTAATTTCTCTTTGAGTGTCCCGGTCGTCATTTATATTCCCTGTGTCCCAGTGTCCCGGTCGTCATTTGTGTCCCGGTGTCCCGGTCTGTAATTTCTATTCAAACAATCCCTGTGTCTCAGTCGTCAATTATATATCCCGCCTGTGCCCCCGGCGTCCCCGTTGTAGTTGTGTCCCTGTGTCCCGGTCGTCATTTATATTCCCGGTTATATCCACGCTTTCTTTTCTTATTTTCTCTATCAGCAGCAAGTTTTTTGGCATAGACTCTTTGAGCAGCTTCATCGGCTGTTGCCATTGTAGGTTCTTCAGTCATTTTACAATTAAACATTTTTCCGTGAACGCATGTCTTAAATACCATTAATGACGTCACCGTCATATCAAAAATGACGACAACTAACTTCATGACGTCAGTCGACACAGAAACATGACGTCACCTGACAGACAGACACACAACTTATTTTTATATATATAGATATATATATATATATATATATATATATAACTTGCGAATAACTTGTGAATATACAACATTCTTCGCTATCCCATTGTCTGTGCATATAAATAGATTGCCAGGTTTACCGACTCTTGAACATGCAACATATAATTCTCAATGGGCAAAACAATCCGTATTCAGATTTATACCTCAAGATTCTAATGATTGCCCTTGAGCTTTGTTGATGGTGACTGCTAATCGAACATTCCCTGTGTCCCCGTCGTCATTATATATCCCCCTGTGCCCCCCGGCATCCCCGTTGTAGTTGTGTCCCTGTGTCCCAGTCGTCATTTATATTCTTTTTAGTTTTTTTTTTGGTTTTTACTTTTTTTAGTTTTTTTTCTTTTTTCTTCCCTGTGTCCTGGTCGTCATTTATATTCCCTGTGTCCCGGTGTCCCGGTCTGTATATACATTCGTTTTTGAATTGGTGTTTTTTCTCCTTTTTTCTTTTTGGTTTTCATCTTTTTTTTTAGTTTTTAGATTTTTTTTTCTGTTTTCTTTTTAGTTGTTTTGTAGTTTTTACCTTTTTAGTTTTTTTTTTAGTTTTGTTTTTCTCCTTAATTTTTCAGTTCTTTTCCTTTTTTTCTTTATTTTCTTTTTTATTTTTTTTTATTTTTTTATTAGTTTTTAGTTTTTTTTGTAGTTTTTACCTTGTTTTAGTTTTTTAGTTTTTTCTTTTTATTTTTTTTGTAGTTTCTCAGACCTAGTTTTTGCCTTTTTTTAGTTTTTTTAGTTTTTTAGCTTTTTTATTTTTTTTATTAGTTTTTATTTTTTTTGTAGTTTTTGCCTTTTTTTAGTTTTTTCAGTTTTCAGTTTTGTCACCTGATCCAGTTTTTTCAGGTGACGTCACCTGATCCACAGATCCACACACAGACAACTTATTTTTATATATATAGATATATATATCTATCTATATAAAAATAAGTTGTCTGTCTGTGGATCTGTGGATCAGGTGACGTCATGTTTCTGTGTCGGCTGACGTCATGTTTTCGACTGACGAAATTACAGACCGGGACATCGGGACACAAATGACGACCGGGACACCGGCACAAAGGGAATATAAATGACGACCGGGACACAAGGAATGTTCGATTAGCAATCACCATCAACAAAGCACCGGGACACAAATGACGACCGGGAAACAGGGAGTATAAATGATGACCAGGACATAAGTAAAAAAAATTAAAAACTAAAAAAAAGGTAAAAACTACAAAAAAACTAAAAAGAAAAAAAAACTAAAACTAATAAAAAACTAAAAAAGCTAAAAAGCTAAAAAAAAACTAAAAAAGAAAATAGAAGGAAAACGGAAAAAAAATGAAAAATAAAGGAGAAAAACAAAACTAAAAAAAAAGAAAAAAAAACTAAAAAAAGGTAAAAAACTAAAACCTAAAAAAAGACCAATTCAAAAACGAATGTATATACAGACCGGGACACAAATGACGACCGGGACACAGGGAATATTAATGACAACCAGGACACTCAAAGAGAAATTACAGACCGGGACACAGGAACACAAATGACGACCGAGACAAAAATGACGACCGGGACACCGCGACACAGGGAATATAAATTACGACCGCGACACTCAAAGAGAAATTACAAACTGGGACACCGGGACACAAATGACGACCGGGACACAGGGAAACAACAACAACGGGGACGCCGGGGGGCACAGGGGGATATATAAATGACGACAGGGACACAGGGAATGTTCGATTAGCAATCACCATCAACAAAGCTCAAGGGCAATCATAAGAATAATGAGGTATAGATCTGAACTCAGATTGTTTTTCCCATGGACAATTATATGTTGCATGTTCAAGAGTCGGTAAACCTGACAATCTTTTTATATGCACAGACAATGGGACAGCCAAGAATGTTGTACATTCGCAAGTTTTACATAGTTAAAAATATATATATATATATCTATCTATATTCACAGGTGGGACACAGGGACGCAACTACAATGGCGCGTAACTAATATGGCGCGTAACGACTTGCGCGCGCGGGGGGGCTTGGGGGGGGGGCGCGAAGCGCCCCCACCAGCTAGGTGTTGGTGGGTTTGCCCTTTTACTTTGAAAGTAGACATAAATTGATCTGGATTTTCGATTTGGGCTCCAAATGACGTCATTTGGAAACATGAGTTGTATTGTCTGATTTTTGACAAAAAACGCTTAGATTCTGACGTAGTTCCAGTAAGGAAAGTCTTCAATGGCTCTGGTGGTGCAGCCAATAGAGGAAGTTTAACTTTTCCTGAGGCGCAACACATTCCCATTGTTTCACCATTGAATTTCAAGGCCTTGCAATAGGGACAAATTTTAGACATTGTCCCGATTTGAACACATCTACTCAAGCTATAATCATCGACTGGGTTGTACCTGAATGCCAGGCGATAACTTTCAGATTGCTCTGATTCCTCGGCACGCTTTCTTTTCTTACTTTCTCTATCAGCCTCAAGCCTGTTTCCCTGCTGTTCTTTTGATTCCAGTAGAATTTCAGGACGTATACAACTACCTGCTGATTTCTGTAATTTAGTGACGTCCAAAAATGAATTGATTGAAAAAGTATTTCCGAATATTCTAAAAAATTATAAAAATAATAAATGGCTAAGTGAAAGAGCGATTCTCGCACCCAAAAATATAGACGTCCACGAAATCAACAATATTGTTTTGACCAAGATTCAAGACCAGGCAGTCCTTTACAAGTCAGTCGACACAGTTTTGGAACCAAATGAAGCGGTTAATTATCCATCTGAATTTTTAAATTCCATAGATCTTTCAGGGTTTCCACCACACGTGCTACAACTAAAAATAGGCGGACCAATAATACTTTTAAGAAATATAAACCCACCAAAGCTTTGCAATGGCACTCGACTTGCCGTAAAAAAAAACAATGGAAAACCTAATAGAGGCCACAATCTTGACAGGGCCTTTTGAGGGTGAGGCTGTTCTTATTCCTCGCATTCCCATGATTCCAACGGATCTGCCTTTTCAATTTAAAAGATTGCAATTCCCAATTCGATTAGCATTTGCAATCACCATTAACAAAGCTCAAGGTCAATCATTAGAAAAATGTGGTATTGATCTTAATACTGATTGTTTTTCCCATGGACAATTGTACGTTGCATGTTCGAGGGTCGGTAAACCTGACAATCTATTTATATGCAGCGACAATTGGACAGCGAAGAATGTTGTATATTCGCAAGTTTTATGCAGTTAATTTGTATTTTGGAACCAAATGAAGCGGTTAATTATCCATCTGAATTTTTAAATTCCATAGATCCTTCAGGGTTTCCACCACACGTGCTACAACTAAAAATAGGCGTACCAATAATACTTTTAAGAAATATCAACCCACCAAAGCTTTGCAATGGCACGCGACTTGCCGTAAAAAAAACAATGGAAAACCTAATAGAGGCCACAATCTTGACAGGGCCTTATGAGGGTGAGGCTGTTCTTATTCCTCGCATTCCCATGATTCCAACGGATCTGCTTTTTCAATTTAAAAGATTGCAATTCCCAATTCGATTAGCATTTGCAACCACCATCAACAAAGCTCAAGGGCAATCACTAGAAAAATGCGGTATAGATCTTAATACAGATTGCTTTACCAATGTACAATTGTATGTTGCATCTTTGAGGGTCGGTAAACCTGACAATGTATTTATACGCACAGACAATGGGGCAGCGAAGACTGTTGTATATTCACAAGTTTTACGTAGTTAATTTGTATTGTATCTATCTATCTATCTATCTATATAAAAACGAGTTGTGTGTATGCATGTTTGTTTGTTTGTAAAAAGAGCGTTTGCATATGACGTCATTATTAGTACATACGGCTTTGTATATGGACAGACAATGGGAAAGCCAAGAATGTTGTATATTCGCCATTTTTACGTAGTTTGAAACACATATATAAATCTATCTATATTCACAGGTGGGACACAGGGACACAACTACAATGGCGCGTAACTAATATGGCGCGTAACGACTTACGCGCGCGGGGGGGCTTGGGGGGGCGCGAAGCGCCCCCCCAACACCTAGTATATATATATATATATATATATATATATATATATATATATATATATATATATATATATATATATATATATATATATATATATATATATATATATATATATATATATATATATATATATATTATATATATATATATATTATATATATATATATATACTAGCTGTTGGGGTGGCGCTTCGCGCCACCCCAACACCTAGTTGGTGGGGGCGCTTCGCGCCCCCCCCAAGCCCCCCCGCGCGCGTAAGTCGTTACGCGCCATAATAGTTACGCGCCATTGTAGTTGTGTCCCTATGTCCCACCTGTGAATATAGATATATATATATATATATATATATATATATATATATATATATATATATATATATATATATATATATATATATATGGTTTTAACTACGTAAAACTTGCGAATATACAACATTCTTTGCTGTCCCATTGTCTTTGCATATAAATAGATTGTCAGGTTTACCGACTCTTGAACATGCAACATATAATGGTCCATGGGAAAACAATCTGTATTCAGATCTATACCTCATGATTCTAATGATTGCCCTTGAGCTTTGTTGATGGTGATTGCTAATCGACCATTCCCTGTCCCGGTGTCCCGGTCGTCATTTATATCCCCCTGTTTCCCCCGGTGTCCCCGTTGTAGTTGTGTCCCTGTGTCCCGGTCGTCATTTATATTCCCTGTGTCCCGGTCGTCATTTGTATCCCGGTGTCCCGGTCTGTATATACATTCGTTTTTTAGTTTTGTTTTTCTCCTTTATTTTTTTCCTTTTTTTTCTTTTTTAGCTTATTTAGATTTTTAGATTTTTTAGTTTTTTTATTAGTTTTTAGTTTTTTTTTCTTTTTAGTTTTTTTGTCCCGGTCGTCATTTATATCCCCCTGTTTCCCCCGGTGTCCCCGTTGTAGTTGTATCCCTGTGTCCCGGTCGTCATTTATATTCCCTGTGTCCCGGTCGTCATTTGTATCCCGGTGTACCGGTCTGTATATACATTCGTTTTTTAGTTTTGTTTTTCTCCTTTATTTTTTTCCTTTTTTTTTTCTTTTTTAGTTTATTTAGATTTTTAGATTTTTTAGTTTTTTTATTAGTTTTTAGTTTTTTTTCTTTTTAGTTTTTTTGTAGTTTTTACCTTCTTTTTAGTTTTGTTAGTTTTTTTTTACTTATGTCCTGGTCGTTATTTATACTCCCTGTGTCCCGGTGCTTTGTTGATTGCTAATCGAACATTCCTTTTGTCCTGGTCGCTTTCTCTTTGAGTGTCGTCATTTATTTTTTTCTTTTTTAGTTCTTTTAGTTTTTACCTTTTTTAGTTTTTTTTAGTTTTTTAGATGAAATTTTTTTTTAGTTTTTTCCTTTTTTTTTTAGTTCTTTATTGGTTTTTACCTTTATTTTAGCTTATTTTTCAGTTTTTTCCTTTTTTTTTAGTTTTTTTTTATTTTTTATTTTTTTTAGTTTTTTACCTTTTTTTAGTTTTTTTAGTTTTTTTAGTTTTTTAGCTTTTTTACTTTTTTTATTAGTTTTTAGTTTTTTTGTAGTTTTTGCCTTTTTTTAGTTTTTTCAGTTTTTTTTTAGTTTTTTATTGGTTTTTACCTTTATTTTAGCTTATTTTTCAGTTTTTTCCTTTTTTTAGTTTTTTTTAGTTTTTAGTTTTTTTAGTTTTTTACCTTTTTTAGTTTTTTTAGTTTTTTTAGTTTTTTAGCTTTTTTATTTTTTTTATTAGTTTTTAGTTTTTTTTGTAGTTTTTGCCTTTTTTTTAGTTTTTTAGCTTTTTTATTAGTTTTTAGTTTTTTTTGTAGTTTTTGCCTTTTTTTATGGCACTTGGTATTAACCAAGTGACATATAGCAGTCGCCAATTCTGTCTGTCTGTCTGTCGGTCTGTCGGTCTGTCCCGGTTTTGCTACTTTAGGCACTTCCAGGTAAGCTAGGACGATGAAATTTGGCAAGCGTATCAGAAACCGGACCAGATTAAATTAGAAATAGTCGTTTTCCCGATTTGACCATCTGGGGGGGAGTGGGGGCCCGGTTAATTCGCAAAAAATAGAAAAAATTAAGTATTTTCAACTTATCAGCGGGTGATTGGATCTTAATGAAATTTGATGTTTGGAATGATATTGTGTCTCAGAGCTCTTATTTTAAATCCCGACTGGGTCTGATGACATTGGGGGGAGTTGGAGGGGGGAAACCTAAAATCTTGGAAAACACTTAGAGTAGAGGGATCGGGATGAAACTTGATGGGAAAAATAAGCGCAAGTCCCAGATACATGATTGACATAATCGGAACTTATTTGTTCTCTTTGGGGTAGTTGGGGGGGGGGGGAGTAAGTCTTAAAAATTAGAAAAATGAGGTATTTTCAACTTACGAACGGGTGATCGGACCTCAATGAAATTTGATGTTTAGAAGGATATCGTGTCTTAGAGCTCTTATTTTAAATCTCGACCAGATCTGGCGATGGGGGCGGGGAGTTGGGAGGGGGAACCTAAAACTTGGAAAACACTTAGAGTGGAGGGATCGGGATGAAACATGGTGGGAAAAATAAACACAAGTCCTAGATATATGATTGACATAAACGGAACGGATCCGCTCTCTTTTGGGTAGTTGGGGGGGGGGGGTTAATTCTGAAAAATTAGAAAAATGAGGTATTTTTAACTTACGAACGGGTGATTGGATCTCCATGAAATTTGATTTTTAGAAGGATATCGTGGCTCAAAGCTCTTATTTTAAATCCTGACCGGATCTGGTGACATTGGGGGAAGTTTGGGGTGGGGAGACCTAAAATGATGGGAAACGCTTAGATTGGAGGGATTGGGATGAAACTTGGTTGGAAAAATAAGCAAAAGTCTTGCATACGTAATTTACATAATTGGAACGGATCCGCTCAATTGCGGGGGGGGGGGGTAATTCTGAAAAATAAGAAAAATAACGTATTTTTAACTTACGAAGGAGTGATCGGATCTTCATGAAACTTCATATTTAGATTGACCTCGTAACTCTGATATCTTATTTTAAATCTCAACCGGATCAAACGTAATTGGGGGGGGGCAGTTGGGGGGACCGGAAATCTTAGAAAATACTTAAAGCGGTGAGATCAGGATGAAACTGGATGGGAAGAATAGAAACCTGTCTAAGATACGTGACTGATATAACTGGACCGGATCTGCTCTCTTTGGTGGAATTGGGAGGGGGGAGGTAATTTTGAAAATTGAGGTATTTGTAACTTACGAAAGGGTGACCAGATCTTAATGAAATTTGATATTTAGAAGGATCTTGTGCTATAAAGTTTAACTTTAGGTTCTGACCTTCTCACAAGTGCCAAATGAGCTCTTGGCTCTTGGCTCTTCCGACCTCGTACCATATGAGCTCTCGGCTCTTCCGACCTCGTCCAAATGAGCTCTTGGCTCTTGGCTCTTCCGACCTCGTACCATATGAGCTCTCGGCTCTTCCGACCTCGTCACAAGTGCCATATGAGCTCTTAGCTCTTGTTAATTTTTTTAGTTTTTTAGCTTTTTTATTTTTTTTATTAGTTTTTAGTTTTTTTTTGTAGTTTTTGCCTTTTTTTAGTTTTTTCAGTTTTGACGTCACCTGATCCAGTTTTTTCAGGTGACGTCACCTGATCCACGATCCACAGATCCACAGACAACTTATTTTTATATATATAGATAGTTTTTTTTTTTTACTTATGTCCTGGTCGTCATTTATACTCCCTGTGTCCCGGTGCTTTGTTGATTGCTAATCGAACATTCCTTTTGTCCTGGTCGCTTTCTCTTTGAGTGTCGTCATTTATTTTTTTCTTTTTTAGTTCTTTTAGTTTTTACCTTTTTTAGTTTTTTTTAGTTTTTTAGATGAAAATTTTTTTTAGTTTTTTCCTTTTTTTCTTTTTAGTTTTTTATTGGTTTTTACCTTTATTTTAGCTTATTTTTCAGTTTTTTCCTTTTTTTTAGTTTTTTTTTATTTTTTATTTTTTTAGTTTTTTACCTTTTTTAGTTTTTTAAGTTTTTTTAGTTTTTTAGCTTTTTTACTTTTTTTATTAGTTTTTAGTTTTTTTGTAGTTTTTGCCTTTTTTTAGTTTTTTCAGTTTTTTTTTTAGTTTTTTATTGGTTTTTACCTTTATTTTAGCTTATTTTTCAGTTTTTTCCTTTTTTTTTAGTTTTTTTTAGTTTTTAGTTTTTTTAGTTTTTTACCTTTTTTTAGTTTTTTTAGTTTTTTTAGTTTTTTAGCTTTTTTAATTTTTTTATTAGTTTTTAGTTTTTTTTGTAGTTTTTGCCTTTTTTTAGTTTTTTTAGTTTTTTAGCTTTTTTATTAGTTTTTAGTTTTTTTTGTAGTTTTTGCCTTTTTTTAGTTTTTTTAGTTTTTTAGCTTTTTTATTTTTTTTATTAGTTTTTAGTTTTTTTTGTAGTTTTTGCCTTTTTTTAGTTTTTTCAGTTTTGACGTCACCTGATCCAGTTTTTTCAGGTGACGTCACCTGATCCATCCACAGATCCACACACAGACAACTTATTTTTATATATATAGATATAATCTGGCGTAACGGACAGACAACTTATTTATATATATATAGATATATATATATATACATATATATATATATATATATATATATATATATATATATATATATATATATATATATATATATATATATATATATATATATATATATATATATATATATATAAATTCACAGGTGGGACACAGGGACACCACAACTACAATGGCGCGTAACTAATATGGCACGTAACGACTTACGCGTGGGGGCTTGGGGGGCGCGAAGCGCCCCCTCCAACTAGGTGTTGGGGTGACGCGAAGCGCCACCCAAACAGCTAGTATATATATCAAGGTTCCTCCATACGTAGATTCGGTTACGTTTTGGCGCTGGTCTTTTTTTAATCTCTTTTCTTTATATGTCTCTTATCTCCAAACTATTGACGTCTATTTTCTTTTCTAGATCGTAACTAATTCTATCGAAGCCTCGTATACTGTTGCCGTTTTTTGTGTAATGGCGTTCATTTTTACATAGAAAGTTGCTGCAAACGATCAGGTCTCTTGTAATTTTAAAGTTTAAAGAAAAATCAAGGGTTTTCAACCTTGAATTCACTAGACTCTTATTCAATTGTTTCATATTCTTCTTTCTGTTTACTTTTCACATTTTGAAAGAAATGCAGCCCTTTACATATTTTGAAGTCAATTCGCTTTTTTGCTCATCAATTGCTATACGAATTTACTGCTCATCCAAAATCTTCTGCTCCTTGCACGACTTCTACTCTTCAGCAAAGAACCACATCCTGTTTGATTTTGAACTATAGAAGATCATCAGGGGAAATATAAATTTTCATGCAACGCACATAAAGATTTGGAATATAAAAATTGCCACATTGGAAATATTTGGCAATCATGACGGTTGTGAACTGAGCAGGGTCCATGTGCCTCAAAGTCATTTTATACATCCAAGTCCTTTGGAGGTCCTCAGCAACATTTGTAAGTCCAATTCCACTAAACGTATTTTAAATTTGAGAATAAGTACGTAAGTTCTGTATCAGAATGTATGAGTCAATGGATTAAATACACCATTGTTCTTTTTTTCGTTTATTTCCGAAACAATTTTTATGTTAGGTATTTTTTAGAGGACGCTCACTGGTAATTAAAAGGAAAAGTAGAATATAGTCAAAAAATTTTAAATATTGTTTTCAATATGGAATTTACGTTTTGATATTCTATATACAAATTTATTAGTTTATGCATATATATAAATAATGGATTTCACCCAACACTAAATCTTTGTAGAAAACTAGGAGTATACTGCTACTTCCTCTTAAATTTTACCAAGATACAATTGAAAGAGGGTATTCTTAAAAGTTTTTTTTTCGTCAAACAAGAAAGGCGATTTAACAACCAAGAATAAGCGTAATATAAACAAACAAGTGTAATATCAATAATGAGCTTTGCCAAATAGTAGCAAAGAATTGAATTGTCATGAATGGGAATGTTAGTTTTTATTTATTGTCTTTTCCTTCATCTTCCTGCAGGATTCGGCGTTTTATGCCTCACCGGACATCTGAAGTTCATATGTTACTTGGAAACCGTCCTGTCCCAAGCTACAGTTAGCTTAAGCTACAAGTTACAGTTAGCTAACTTAGAGTTGTTTAATTTAGCAATGACGGTAGCATTAGAAGTAGTGCGCACATTATGCCTTTTGGTCAGATGACCTTCACCTTTAAGCATTCTCTGAAAGTTCCAACTTAACACCCAAGTTAATTCTGAAAATATGCTCTTTGACAATGTGCATCTACTTGCCGTCTTTTGATTTAGTTTAGATTCCCTCTCAATATTGTAAATGGATTAATGGGGAAGTAGTAATCATGGTAGTGGAAAGAGCATTGATAGTAGGCAAATATTGCCTTTTTTTATCATCTACCTTATTATTTCCTTAAAGTTTGAAATTAATACACCCAGTCATTCATGAATTATACCGTTTTGAAAATCCGTATACACATAACGTGTGTTGATTTAGTTCAACATTTCCCACATAATAATGATAAAAAATAATGGTATATATATATATATATATATATATATATATATATATATATATATATATATATATATATATATATATATATATTTATATATATATATATATATATATATATATATATATATATATATATATATATATATATATATATATATCTGTGGAGTATAAATGACGACACAGGGAGTATAAATGACGACCAGGACATAAGTAAAAAAAAGCTAAAAAAAACTAAAAAAAGGTAAAAACTACAAAAAAACTAAAAAGAAAAAAAAACTAAAAACTAATAAAAAAAATTAAAAAAACTAAAAAAGAAAAAAAATAAAAAAAGGAAAAAAAAATGAAAAATAAAGGAGAAAAACAAAACTAAAAAAAATAAAAAGAAAAAAAAATAAAAAGAAAAAAGAAAAAAAACTAAAAAAACTAAAAAAAAGTAAAAACCAAAAAAAAAATAAAAAGAATAAAAGGGGAAAAATACAAAAATTTAATAAAAAAGCCGAAAAACTAAAAAAACTAAAGAAACTAAAAAAATGAAAAAAACTTAAAAAACTAAAAACTAAAAAAAAAAGAAAAAAAAGGAAAAAACTGAAAAATAGAAGAGAAAAAGAAAACTAATAAAATTAAGAATAAAAATAAAAAAAATAAAAAAGATAAAAACTAAAAAAAAAGTAAAAAGAAAAAACGAAAAAAAACTAAAAAAGCTAAAAAAAAACAATAAAAAACTAAAAAGAAAAAAAGGTAAAAAACTAAAAAAAATTTTCATCTAAAAAACTAAAAAAAACTAAAAAAGGTAAAAACTAAAAGAACTAAAAAAGAAAAAAAAACTAAAAAAAGGAAAAAAACTGAAAAATAAAGGAGAAAAAGAAAACTAAAAAATATAAATAAAAATAAAAAAACTAAAAAGATAAAAACTTCAAAAAAACACTAAAAAGAAAAAAGAAAAAAACTAAAAAACCTAAAAAAAGGTCAATACCAATAAAAAAAAAACTAAAAGGAAAAAAAGGGAAAAAATAAAAAATTTATTTCATCATATACCAATTCAAAAACGAATGTATACCGGGATGACGACCGGAAAACAGGGAATATAAATTACACAACTACAACGGGGACGCCGGGGGCACAGGGGGATATAAATGACGACCGGGACACCGGGACACAAGGAATATAAATGACGCCCGGGACGCTCAAAGAGAAATCACAGACTGGGACACCGGGACACAAATGACGACCGGGACACAGGGAATATAAATGACGACCGGGACACAGGGACATAACTACAAAGGGGACGCCGGGGTGCACAGGGGGATATATAAATGACGATGGCGACTCAGGGAATGGTCGATTAGCAATCAATTCAACAAGGCTCAAGGGCAATCATTAGAATCATGAGGTATAGATCTGAATACGGATTGTTTTCCCATGGACCATTATATGTTGCATGTTCAAGAGTCGGTTAACCTGACAATCTATTTATATGCACAGACAATGGGACAGCAAAGAATGTTGTATATTCGCAAGTTTTACGTAGTTAAAAACATATATATATATACATATATATATATATATATATATATATATATATATATATATATATATATATATATATATATATCTATCTATATTCACAGGTGGGACATAGGGACACAACTACAATGGCGCGTAACTAATATGGCGCGTAACGACTTACGCGCGCGGGGGGGCTTGGGGGGTTGCGCGAAGCGCCCCCACCAACTAGGTGCTGGGGTGGCGCGAAGCGCCACCCCAACAGCTAGTATATATATAAAAATAAGTTGTCTGTCTGTGGATCTGTGGATCAGGTGACGTCATGTTTCTGTGTCGGCTGACGTCATGAAATTAGTTGTCGTCATTTTTGTTATGACGATGCTTAGTATATTGTAAAACACATTAATTTGGTTAATAATATACCATTTAAAACACCAAAATGAACATGCTGGAGTAGTCACTCGGTGAGAGAGGGTGTCAGAACGGAGAATGAAGGTCCCAGGTTCAAATCCTGGTTAGGCTAAAAAAGGTAAAAAACTAAACACTAAAAAAAAACTGAAAAATCTAAAAAAAAGGCAAAAACTACAAAAAAAACTAAAAACTAATAAAAAAAATAAAAAAGCTAAAAAACTAAAAAAACTAAAAAAACTAAAAAAACTAAAAACTAAAAAAAAACTAAAAAAAAGGAAAAAACTGAAAAAAAATTTCATCTAAAAAACTAAAAAAAAACTAAAAAAGGTAAAAACTAAAAGAACTAAAAAAGAAAAAAATTAATGACGACACTCAAAGAGAAAGCGACCAGGACAAAAGGAATGTTCGATTAGCAATCAACAAAGCACTGGGACACAGGGAGTATAAATGACGACCAGGACATAAGTAAAAAAAAACTAACAAAACTAAAAAGAAGGTAAAAACTACAAAAAAACTAAAAAGAAAAAAAAACTAAAAACTAATAAAAAAACTAAAAAATCTAAATAAACTAAAAAAGAAAAAAAAAGAAAAAAAAATAAAGGAGAAAAACAAAACTAAAAAACGAATGTATATACAAACCGGGACACCGGGATACAAATGACGACCGGGACACAGGGAATATAAATGACGACCGGGACACAGGGACACAACTACAACGGGGATGCCGGGGGGCACAGGGGGATATAAATGACAACCGGGACACCGGGACAGGGAATGGTCGATTAGCAATCACCATCAACAAAGCTCAAGGGCAATCATTAGAATCATGAAGTATAGATCTGAATACGGATTGTTTTCCCATGGACCATTATATGTTGCATGTTCAAGAGTCGGTAAACCTGACAATCTATTTATATGCACAGACAATGGGACAGCAAAGAATGTTGTATATTCGCAAGTTTTACGTAGTTAAAGACATATATATATATATATATATATATATATATATATATATATATATATATATATATATATATATATATATATATATATATATATATATATATATATATATATATATATATATATATATATATATATATATATATATATATATATATATATATATCTATATTCACAGGTGGGACATAGGGACACAACTACAATGGCGCGT
Source organism: Artemia franciscana (assembly GCF_032884065.1). Taxonomy (NCBI): domain Eukaryota; kingdom Metazoa; phylum Arthropoda; class Branchiopoda; order Anostraca; family Artemiidae; genus Artemia; species Artemia franciscana. The sequence continues at coordinate 63,348,672 of NC_088863.1, read as the reverse complement.
AACTAATATGGCGCGTAACGACTTACGCGCGCGGGGGGGCTTGGGGAGGGCGAGAAGCACCCCCACCAACTAGGTGTTGGGGTGGCACGAAGCGCCACCCCAACAGCTAGTATATATATATATATATATATATATATATATATATATATAGTTGGTGGGGGCACTTCGTGCCCCCCAAGCCCCCCCCGCGCACGTAAGTCGTTACGTGCCATTGTAGTTGTGTCCCTGTGTCCCACCTGTGAATATATATATATATATATATATATATATATATATATATATATATATATATATATATATATATATATATATATATATATATATATATATATATATATATTTAACTACGTAAAACTTGCGAATATACAACATTCTTGGCTGTCCCATTGTCTGTGCATACAAATAGATTGTCAGGTTTACCGACTCTTGAACATGCAACATATAATTGTCCATGGGAAAAACAATCTGTATTCAGATCTATACCTCATTATTCTAATGATTGCCCTTGGGCTTTGTTGATGGTGATTGCTAATCGAACATTCCCTGTGTCCCCGTCGTCATTTATATATCCCCCTGTGCCCCCCGGCGTCCCTGTTGTTGTTGTTGTTTCCCAGTGTCCCAGTCGTCATTTGTGTCCCAGTGTCCCAGTCTGTAATTTCTCTTTGAGTGTCACGGTCGTCATTTATATTCCCCGTGTCACGGTGTCCCGGTCGTCATTTTTGTCCCGGTCGTCATTTGTGTCCCGGTGTCCCGGTCTGTAATTTCTCTTTGAGTGTCCTGGTCGTCATTTATATTCCCTGTGTCCTGGTCGTCATTTGTGTCCCGGTGCTTTGTTGATGGTGATTGCTAATCGAACATTCCTTGTGTCCCGGTTGCTTTCTATTTGAGTGTCCCGCTCGTCATTTATATTCCCTATATCCCGGTTGTCATTCGTGTCCCGATCTGTAATTTCGTCAGTCAACAAACATGACGTCAGTCGACACACAAACATGACGTCACTCGCCACACACACAGAAAACTTATATATATATATATATATATATATATATATATATATATATATATATATATATATATATATATATATATATATACTAGCTAATGGGGTGGCGCTTCGTGCCACCCCAACACCTAGTTGGTGGGGCACTTCGCGCCCCCCAAGCCCCCCCGCGCGCGTAAGTCGTTTCGCGCCATATTAGTTACGCGCCATTGTAGTTGTGTCCCTGTGTCCCACCTGTGAATATAGATAGATTTATATATGTGTTTCAAACTACGTAAAAATTGCGATTATACAACATTCTTTGCTTTCCCATTGTCTGTCCATATACAAAGCCGTATGTACTATTAATGACGTCATATGCAAACGCTCTTTTTACAAACAAACAAACATGCATACACACAACTCGTTTTTATATAGATAGATAGATAGATAGATACAATACAAATTAACTACGTAAAACTTGTGAATATACAACAGTCTTCGCTGTCCCATTGTCTGTGCGTATAAATAGATTGTCAGGTTTACCGACCCTCAAAGATGCAACACACAATTGTACATTGGTAAAGCAATCTGTATTAAGATCTATACCGCATTTTTCTATTGATTGCCCTTGAGCTTTGTTGATGGTGGTTGCAAATGCTAATCGAATTGGGAATTGCAATCTTTTAAATTGAAAAAGCAGATCCGTTGGAATCATGGGAATGCGAGGAATAAGAACAGCCTCACCCTCATAAGGCCCTGTCAAGATTGTGGCCTCTATTAGGTTTTCCATTGTTTTTTTTACGGCAAATCACGTGCCATTGCAAAGCTTTGGTGGGTTGATATTTCTTAAAAGTATTATTGGTACGCCTATTTTTAGTTGTAGCACGTGTGGTGGAAACCCTGAAGGATCTATGGAATTTAAAAATTCAGATGGATAATTAACCGCTTCATTTGGTTCCAAAATACAAATTAACTGCGTAAAACTTGCGAATATACAACATTCTTCGCTGTCCAATTGTCGCTGCATATAAAAGATTGTCAGGTTTACCGACCCTCGAACATGCAACGTACAATTGTCCATGGGAAAAACAATCAGTATTAAGATCTATACCACATTTTTCTAATGATTGACCTTGAGCTTTGTTAATGGTGATTGCAAATGCTAATCGAATTGGGAATTGCAATTTTTTAAATTGAAAAGGCAGATCCGTTGGAATCATGGGAATGCGAGGAATAAGAACAGCCTCACCCTCAAAAGGCCCTGTCAAGATTGTGGCCTCTATTAGGTTTTCCATTGTTTTTTTTTTACGGCAAGTCGAGTGCCATTGCAAAGCTTTGGTGGGTTTATATTTCTTAAAAGTATTATTGGTACGCCTATTTTTAGTTGTAGCACGTGTGGTGGAAACCCTGAAGGATCTATGGAATTTAAAAATTCAGATGGATAATTAACCGCTTCATTTGGTTCCAAAATACAAATTAACTGCGTAAAACTTGCGAATATACAACATTCTTCGCTGTCCAATTGTCGCTGCATATAAAAGATTGTCAGGTTTACCGACCCTCGAACATGCAACGTACAATTGTCCATGGGAAAAACAATCAGTATTAAGATCTATACCACATTTTTCTAATGATTGACCTTGAGCTTTGTTAATGGTGATTGCAAATGCTAATCGAATTGGAAATTGCAATTTTTTAAATTGAAAAGGCAGATCCGTTGGAATCATGGGAATGCGAGGAATAAGAACAGCCTCACCCTCAAAAGGCCCTGTCAAGATTGTGGCCTCTATTAGGTTTTCCATTGTTTTTTTTTACGGCAAGTCGAGTGCCATTGCAAAGCTTTGGTGGGTTTATATTTCTTAAAGGTATTATTGGTACGCCTATTTTTAGTTGTAGCACGTGTGGTGGAAACCCTGAAAGATCTATGGAATTTAAAAATTCAGATGGATAATTAACCGCTTCATTTGGTTCCAAAACTGTGTCGACTGACTTGTAAAGGACTGCCTGGTCTCGAATCTTGGTCAAAATAATATTGTTGATTTCGTGGACGTCTATATTTTGGGGTGCGAGAATAGCTCTTTCACTTAGCCATTTATTATTTTTATAATTTTTTAGAATATTGGGAAATACTTTTTCAATCAATTCATTTTTGGACGTCACTAAATTACAGAAATCAGCAGGTAGTTGTATACATCCTGAAATTGAGTCTACTGGGAGCTTTCCGTTTCCCATTGCCAGCAATTGATCTGAAAATGTTTGACCAGAGTCATCGTTTTGCAATCGGACACGCATATTTGTAGTTAATTTTAATGTTTTTACGTGTGCCCATAAATTAGAATTTTTCAGGCAAGCATTCATTTCGTCTGCAGGAGTTGATCTAGGTATTATAGGTAATGTTTGCCTGAAATCTCCCGCAAGCAATATTAATGTGCTGCCAAAGGGTTTAGACTTCCCTCGCAAATCTTTCAAGCATTGATCCAGAGCCTCGAGCGATTTTTTGTGTGCCATTGTGCACTCATCCCAAATAATAAGTTTGCATTGCTGCAATACTTTACCCATCCCAGTTGATTTGGAAATATTGCACGTGGGAGTTTCTGTAGAATGCAAGTTCAGAGGCAATTTCAAAGCGGAATGAGCAGTTCTTCCACCAGGCAGCAATGTTGCGGCTATTCCGGAAGACGCAATTGCCAACGCTATATCATTTTTTGATCGAATTGATGCCAGAATCAGTTTTATCACAAATGTTTTACCAGTACCTCCTGGCGCATCCAAAAAGAAAATTTCTCCAACGTTGTTATCGACACAATGCATTATCGTATCATAAATGTCTTTTTGTTCCGACGTTAACTTGGAAATGTTATTTTGTACATACAACAATAGATCACTCGTACTGTAACTTTGTTCACGATCCAATTCTACACATGTCGAAACAGCAGCGATACGGTTAGGTGAAGGCATTCCTAAATCCTGAAGAGGTTTGTTTGCCATACGTATGCACAAATCTTCTATAACAACTAAAGTGTAGTTATAAATTTCTGATGTAAAATCAAAAGTCATATCTGACGTCTCTAACTGTTTTCGATGGAGTATATCTTCGGACATTTTTGACTTATATTTTTCCCATAACTCTGTAGGAGCTGATGGAGAGCAAGTTGTTAAAATGATGCCAAACAATGCACGAATTTGACTTGGGGTTGACGTTTCGCACGCGTCATTGATGCAGTTATCCCAGTGTTGGTCATTCTCCAATAAATTCAAAGCTTGGCATGCACTACGGTAAGTGTCATGTATAGTACCATTTACAGTCCTCAAATACTCAAAGGATGTCGGACCGGGTACATTCACCAAAAGCAGGCGTAGAAAGAAGCATTCATGTTGATTGGGGTGAACGGTGTAGAGTCTTCCTATCGTGGTATCTTTGAAGATGGTAGGTTGGCCGTCGACTGACTTACCCTGTTTTCGCCGTTCAAATACTTTATTTTTAGTATTCCACGTGTAATACGAAGGCACTTCAGTATACAGCAGTTTTTTTGCAAAAGAATCATTTTTGCAAAGCGAAAAAAAAGCTGTTAATGTTGTATCCGGTGGATTCAGGACTCTTTGTTGCACGTTGGTTTCCGTGAAATAAACACGTTGACCATTCTGTAAATGTACCGCTAAGTGAACAACAGCTGGACTACGTTCATGTATCTGAAATGAAAGAATTCGCCAAACAGCTTCATTACTGCTTATGTATCTTCCAGCCTGATATTGTACGATTTCATCGAAATCTTTGATTTCGGGCTGCAAGCCAAAAACTGCCATGTCACTGCCTTTGTTGACGTATTTACATATGTATTTGATTGCCTTTACGGAGTTACAGTATTCAACGTTTATGTGTGCATTAAATGTTTTTGATAATCAACTAATTTCATGACGTCAGTCAACACAGAAACATGACGTCACCTGATCCACAGACAGACACACAGACAGACAACTTATTTTTATATATATAGATATCTATATATATATATATCTATCTATATATATATAAATAAGTTGTCTGTCTGTGTGTCTGTGTGTCAGGTGACGTCATGTTTCTGTGTCGGCTGACGTCATGAAATTAGTTGTCGTCATTTTTGTTATGACGATGCTTAGTATATTGTAAAACACATTAATTTGGTTAATAATATACCATTTAAAACACCAAAATGAACATGCTGGAGTAGTCACTCGGTGAGAGAGGGTGTCAGAACGGAGAATGAAGGTCCCAGGTTCAAATCCTGGTTAGGCTAAAAAAGGTAAAAAACTAAAAACTAAAAAAATAACTGAAAAAACTAAAAAAAGGCAAAAACTACAAAAAAACTAAAAACTAATGAAAAAAATAAAAAAGCTAAAAAACTAAAAAAACTAAAAAAACTAAAAACTAAAAAAAAACTTAAAAAAAGGAAAAAACTGAAAAATAGAAGAGAAAAAGAAAACTAATAAAATTAAGAATAAAAATAAAAAAAATAAAAAAGATAAAAACTAAAAAAAAAAGTAAAAAGAAAAAACGAAAAAAAACTAAAAAAGGTAAAAACCAATGAAAAACTAAAAAGAAAAAAAGGAAAAAAACTAAAAAAAATTTCATCTAAAAAACTAAAAAAAAACTAAAAAGGTAAAAACTAAAAGAACTAAAAAAGAAAAAAAAACCTAAAAAAAGGAAAAAACTGAAAAATAAAGGAGAAAAAGAAAACTAAAAAAATATAAATAAAAATAAAAAAACTAAAAAGATAAAAACTTCAAAAACAACTAAAAAGAAAAAAACTAAAAAACCTAAAAAAAAGGTCAAAACCAATAAAAAAACTAAAAGGAAAAAAAGGGAAAAAATTAAAAATTTATTTCATCATATACCAATTCAAAAACGAATGTATACCGGGATGACGACCGGGACACAGGGAATATAAATGACACAACTACAACGGGGACGCCGGGGGGCACAGGGGGATATAAATGACGACCGGGACACTCAAAGAGAAATCACAGACTGGGACACCGGGACACAAATGACGACCGGGACATAGGGACACAACTACAATGGCGCGTAACTAATATGGCGCGTAACGACTTACGCGCGCGGGGGGGCTTGGGGTTGGTGCGAAGCGCCCCCACCAACTAGGTGTTGGGGTGGCGCGAAGCGCCACCCCAACAGCTAGTATATATATATATTAAGAAAAAGAAACGAATTATTCCGCAATATAAATTACAAGATAAGATTGTATCACAAATCAGAGCTATATTGCATGCGATGAAAAGAAGCATTAGAATAAGTCTTACTTATTAACAACACAGATGGCTCAATTTAATGTTTAATCTCAGATTCTATATCTGGGGTTGAAATTTGTGCTATCTCCTACTTTATCTGTTTCAAAGTTAGTATCCAAACTACCACATTTATCTTATTGAGCGAGCAATAACGGTGTTCATGTAAATTTATTATTTTAGTAAATTTGCTAATTTTAGTTTGCTAGCTATGATGTTTTCTGACATATTGGATATAAGGTTTTTACTTCCTATTTAATTTTTTTTATGTACGACCAATCATTTACTGAAAACTGTCAAGCTCATTCTGCTTTATGAAAAAATGATTTAGACGGCTTCAGACCTAGGGAAATTTCGTTAATGGGTTTCACAACTCAATGGGTTTGAATTTCCTTGTAAATCTCCTTCATACGCACCTTAACAACCTGTTGATAACTTCGCTATTGTCATGAATTTTGGTAGAAAACTTTTGCATAATAATTAAAACTTTTTGTTGCTTTAATAGTCGTTCTTTCGCAAATTCCTCATTGAGAGTCATTCTTCCATTGAATAGGTGTTGATTGCAAGCCATGATGTGAGTTGGACTTTCAACTCTGGTATCCACATTGATTTGTTTATAAGTGACTTAAAATGAGGTCTTGGTAATTTCTGCATTAGACCACTCCGTAATATGCATGATCCTGTGGTAGCATGGTAGATAGATATTCTACTGGGCAATACTGGGTCATGGTTAAAGTCCAGCAACCGTAAAACAATGACACTTTTTTGAAGAATCGAAGTTTTATTCAGGTGAATCACAGATATTAGTACCAGTGTATCAAATAAAAAAGCCATTCCTCGCCGTCTATTCGTAAGAATCTGGGAAAACTTCAATACTGAGTAGAGATTATTAATCCTATTCATGCAAGTTTTGACTGTAATCACCTTGGGGAATAAACAGTAAAGTTATATTTGTTTGCAAAAACTTTGAAATAACGTCTTTAGCAGAACAAAGTATTTTGTCCAAGACCAGCAATTTTATCTTAAAAGGCAGGGGGGAGAATCAGTGATGTTTAGTATAAAGAAAAATGTCGAAGCAGCCATTTTTCAGAGACATCTTTAAGTAATTTTCATTCCCTATTCATCTAACTAAAACTTTGTGCCACCCTTTTCCCATCTATAGGTGCTATTTTACTTTCATAAACAATATACCAATTCGAAGTGGCTGGGTTCTCCTCCTTGTCCATACCTCGCATTTTACGCTAAAATTCGAAATTTGTTTCAAATCCTTAAGAATAACCCCTGAATAACAAAGGCAGTTTGGTTAGAATAAATAGCTCCTTTAAAAGGGCTAAAAAAATAGCGATAAGAGCTAGGTATTATGGGAGGCGAGCCCCCTAATATACGTAATAGTTTCTGTTCGTTGTAAATTTTAACGTTGCTCCTTAATTTCAATAGAAAAACCTTCCTTTCATTTATTTTTTTCCATGATTTTTTCTCTAATTAATTAAGTAGTTCCTAGTAAATTTTGCTGAATCCTTGATTAATAGTTGAATTAAATCAGCATTGCTACATAAGTGTATTCATATTGGCTGAAGGATCTTGATAAACTTGTTAGTGTAATATAACTGCTATTACTCGAAACATTAATTACTGCAATAACGGTTTCGTTGTTATAGATTGCTTCGTACTTATAAAATTCAGCAATTAAATGGTCATTTTTAAGCAAAAAATTCAATTATTGGCTATTGTGATTTCTTTCAAGCAATTACAATTTCGTTACTTTGATTTTTATTTGGATTACAAACATATCATAGTGTGTGCAAACAACTAAAAAGAGCAAAATTATCTGCAGAATTGATAATGGACTCGGGATATGACCAAATTATTTGATCATTTATCAAGTATCATTGATCAATTATCATTATAACATTTGTAAATTCTCGTTTTTTGGTATTGTCTCATTTGATAGTCCAGGTTGTTGATTTTCACCCAGTTTGAATTAATGTGTTTGGGATGTTTTCTTGGTTTTATCATGTTTGATTGTTCAGGTGGTTCTAAAAAATCATCATTTGTACTTTCATCGCCATCCTCTTTAATTTTGACACGTTTTTTATTCTCGCTGTCGCTTATATTCTAATCCCATTTTTATCTTCTTCCACTTCAAACAGTTTTTCAATGCTCTTTGCTTTAGCTGCCCTTATTGGTCGAGTGTTACATGATGGTCAGGGTTGTAGATTTGTTAATTGTTCAGGCGGTGGAACAAAAACTTCTTTTTCTTCCAACAAATTATCATTTTTAATACTTGTAAGTTTTAGTTTTTGGGTCTTGTCACATTTAATGGTCCAGGTTGTTGATTTTCATTTATTGTGAATTTAATACCAATGCCCTTTGCTTTTTCTTCCCTTGTTATTGGTCCTTTCAACTGTTCTGAACAAAATAGTTATCTCAAAATTTTGACTGAGTGACTTTGAGAAAAGGGGGGATTTGAAGGAGGGTTAGTTACCCTTCAATCTTTCTGGGAACTTAAAAAGTACGCTAGAACTTTATTTCCGGTCAAATGAGACCTTTTTCAATATTCTCTAATAAATGGACACACATCCGTGATATTTCTTCGGTTAAAATACAGAATTCGACATTTTTGCAGATGGGAGTTTGAAACTACTACAATTGAGTTCTCGGATACGCTGAATCTGGTGACGTAATTTTCTTATGGGTGTTTCCCTTTTTCAAAAATCAGGCAAATTTTCCCAGGCTTGTAGCTTATAATGGGTGACACTAAACATAATGAATATTTTGAATCATCATAACAATCCAATTCTCTTGATATATCTACTGACATCTTCGGAAATTTGTTTGATAAGATTTCGGTTACTATTGTACTGCGTCGCTCCTTACACACAGTTGGTTATCACGAACTATTCGACAGTTGAAAGATGGATTTTCTTTAAAATATGCTCAAGCATATCCGCATAAGACTATACAAATACACCATCAAAATAAATAAAAAACACTTGCTTTGGAGATTCTTGGCTGAAGAAATATTTTTTATGAATCCTGTTTGGCTTTTTTGAAAAAAAGGTTCTTATTTGTCCAATTAAGCGAACATAGTTTTTCACAAGTAGTTCTCCTCTAATGTATTGTCGTTGTAGTGGTTGGTATCTGCAACCTTGTAAATTGTGGTTAGTGTAGTTGCGTGTAATTAAGAAAATTAAGATCTATATTTGCTCAATATTTTTCTGTTTCTTTTTCTAGCTTCATTCAAGTCTTGAGTTGCTAGAAGATATACTGAGTTTACTTGCTTCAAAGTGTATCATCATTACTTAATCCAAAAATGTGGATCCAATGACAGTTCCCTTCGATATCTTAATCAAGGCATTAGCTCCATTCGGGTAGTATGCCGCATGACCTTTGCGGAAACTTTTATTTCTGTGCTTTCTCTTCTTCGAGAAGGCATTTTCTGTCGACAACAACAATTTCTATTTTATTGTTTTCAATATTTTTGGAGTCTCCAGTGGTAACCTTGATCAAGTGTCTTAACAACATACAAAATAATAAATACATGTAAAAACCATTAGCTGATTTTTACTTGTTCAACAGCATCCACAGAATTTGCTCCAGTTGCTGGGTCTCATTTATCATCTGTGGTAAATTATTGAAAGGAGGAGACAGAAACATGAGAAAGGAAGAACACAAGTGCCACTGTAGACGCAGAAAAGTTTCAGTGCGTTTCGAGGATTATTTAGCTGCCTGAGATTCTTTTCGAAACTTTAAACTTTAAAAGTGAAGAAAATCATGTTTTCGTATGTCGTAAAATAAGAACCACTAAATTTTTTAGGGTTTTGAGGTGATAATGCGCAACATTCGAAAATTCATTTTCGCAAGTTTTATCTCAAAATAAATAAGAATTGAAAATTTTTATTTCATTATAAATTAAATTCGTTTATCTAGCATATTTTCAACTTATTTTTCAATCTTTAAAAAACAAATTTTTGAAGGAAATTTAGTGGATAGGTAGAGCTGAAGCTTAGATGTGTAAGGATAACGGAAATGAAAGATTACGTTGAAGGGTCAAAACCACTGGAGTTCAGAAAATAGCATGCCAAAAACTTGCACAGGAAACAAATTGATTCCTTTGTTTGATTAAATAAAAAAAAAATATTTTTTTTAGCTGAAAGTAAGGAGCGACATTAAAACTTAAAACGAACAGAAATTACTCCGTATATGAAATGGGTTGTCCCCTCCGCAATCCATCGCTCTTTACGCTAAAGCTTTTAATTGTTTGAAAAAGTAAAATTGTGGCAAAGAGTCAAACTTCAGCGTAAAGAGCGAGGGATTGCGGAGGGGACAACCCATTTCATATACGGAGTAATTTCTGTTCGTTTTAAGTTTTAATGTCGCTCCTTACTTTCAGCTAAAAAAATTATTTTTTTTATATTTAATTTCTGAACGTTTTTGAATTAATGCATGTTTGGTTTTGGCTCTCCGCACATAAATAATTAAAATGAAACTTGTATATTAATTCTTTTTTTGGCTAAATGGCTTTCTCTTAGTTTTGATCAGACGATTTTGAGAAATAAGGGGTGGAGAAGGAGGGCTAGTTGCCCTCCAATTTTTCGGTTACTTAAAAAGGCAACTAGAACTTTTAATTTTTAATGAACGTTTTTATTAGTAAAAAATACACGTGACTTAAGAATTAACTTACGTAACAAACTTTCATACCTTATATTTTTATTATGTATACGAGGGGGTTTGTACCCTCGTTAATACCTCGCTCTTTACACTAAATCGTAAGTTTTGTCCCAATTCTTTAAGAATGACCCCTGAATCAGAAAGGCCGTAGAATAAATAGTTGAAATTATTAAAAATACTTTAGCATAAAGAGCAAGGTATTTATCTCCTCCTAAATACCTCGCTCTTTATGCTAAAGTATTTTTAGAACCCCTCATATGCGTAATTATCTCTGTTCGTTTTAATTTTCAATGCTACTTCTTCCTTTCATTTGAAAAAACGTTTTCATGTTTATTTTTCATTGTTTTCTTATAGTAATGCTAGAGAACCCTGCGCCCTTTTCATTGAATTCTTCTTCCCCCATGACAGATTCCTCCAAGGAAAGATCCTCCAACATAGCCCCCTCTTCTCATCCCCACCCCCAAACAAAATAAAATCCCCCTGAAAACGTCTGTACACTTCCCAATAACCATTACTATATGTAAACACTGGTCAAAGTTTGTAACTTGCAGCCCCTCCCCCAGGGATTGTGGGGGAGTAAGTCATCCCCAAAGACATAGTTATTATGGTTTTCGACTATGCTGAACAAAATGGCTATCTCAAAATTTTGATCCGTTGACTTTGGGAAAAAAATGAGCGTGGGAGGGGGCCTAGATGCCCTCCAATTTTTTTGGCCACTTAAAAAGGGCACTAGAACTTTTCATTTCCGTTAGAATGACCCCTCTTGCGACATTCTAGGACCACTTGGTCCATACGATGACCCCTGGGGAAAAGAAAAAAAACAACAAACAAACAAATAAACACGCACCCGTGATTTGTCTTCTGGCAAAAAATACAAAATTCCACATTTTTGTAGATAGAAGCTTGAAACTTCTATAGTAGGGTTCTCTGGTACGCTGAATCTGATGGTGTCATTTTCGTTAAGATCCTACGACTTTTAGGGGGTGTTTCTCCCTATTTTCTTAAATAAGGCAAATTTTCTCAGGCTCGTAACTTTTGATGGGTAAGACTAAACTTGATGAAACTTATATATTTGAAATCAGCATTAAAATCCGATTCTTTTGATGTAGCTATTGATATTAAAATTCAATTTTTTATAGTTTTGGTTACTATTGAGCCGGGTCGCTCCTTACTACAGTTCGTTACCACGAACTGTTTGACAACACTCTAAATTCTGTCAAAGAAAAACAACGAATTTAATAGTGCTCGAATCTTGATACTTAAGTTTTTTGGGCTAATAGAAAAGATTGCTTAAAGATGACTAATGGCGGTTGTAGACTTCCTTGCACCCAGGTCAGAATTAAGATCTTAACCCAACGACCCATTCACATTGATCTTTAAAGTAATGATCTGTTCTTTGTTTATTTATTGATTTTATCACTTCTTTACATGTCTTTTATCTCTAATCGATTAACGTCCTTTTTCTTTTCTAGGCTAAGCAGTAGCTGAGCAGTTAATTTTGCGGTAAAAAACTAACCGTGTAAGCATGTACACTGTTGCCGTCTTTTTGTGTGATAGCGTTCATTTTCACATAGAAAGTTGTTGCAACAGACCAGGCTTCTTGTAATTTTAAAATAAAAATCAAGGGCTCTCAACCTTAAATTCGCTTCATTCTCCGTAAAATTTTTGTTTATGCCTTTTTTCTCCTTTTTTTTACACATTTTAAGAGAAATACAGCCCTTAACATTTTTGATTTAATTAAAATTTTTCTCATCCTTTGCTAAACGAATTTACTGCTCATACCAGCTCTTCTGCTCTTTGTGACATCTTTACTCCTCAACCAAAAAATTGCATCCTGAGTCAACAAGCAAGAAAATAAATTGAAACATTTTATTTTCTCTATCTAAATAAAGATTGGATATTCTTATAGCTTATCATCTGCTTAGTACTTGCTGTTCATAGAATCAAGAATCACTTAAGGAACCCTGATAAAAAGGTTGATTCAGCAAAGGTTGAAACTCATGTAGTAATTAACGTGTATCTGCCAACAAATTATAACAACAAACAATCTGATTCATGATTTGCGTCTGCCTGCAATCTTTTAGTCAGGTTTGTTAAAAAATTGCATCTACATCTGTTGTCATCAGTGGAGATTTCAATGTAGGTATAACAAACACAATGTCTACCCGATCACATAACTTTCGAGGCTGCGTTCCTCCCGACTATTGTCTATGGCCTAAGAATGGTAACATTTCATATATTGGGCCAATTTCCTCAAGTCCCAACTTAAATCATCTTGTTGCTTCGTTTGTCAGTCACGAGGTAAAAGTTTTAAAAGAAGGAGTCTACTCTGACCATCTTCTTATCTATACTTACTTTTACTCATCCCCACCTATGACTCAAAATATAGAATTGAATTCGTTTTCTTACCGAAGTTTTTAATTTGAATTCTGTTCTTTATTACTGCAGCTCCAGCAAGCAGTACAGGAAAATCAATCCTCAAAAGATTTTTATAGTTATCTATAAAATCTATTGTAGTACAGGAAAATCAATCCTCAAAAGATTTTTGTAGCTATCTATAAAATCTATTGCACTGTCCATGATTCGGCTCCTTTTCAGTGTCAGGTGGAGTTGTTGAGGTGACAGATATTTCAGATAATTCTCCATGTTTGACTATGAAAAAGAAACTAGCTTCAAAAACTAGCCCAATCAACACTTAAAATCATTCGTGTAAGATTGTTGTTGCAACTACTACGATTGGTCATGACTTTCAAATCAGACAGACAGCTGAATATAATACGGGCTAGTAAGATAGCCACCGCAAGTGTATGACAAGAAAACCTCTAAATAATGGTTAGAGTAGAGTCATTCTTAAGCCGATGAAGAAATCAAGAAGCAAAGCTCATGATTTGTCTAAGTGGACATAGTACACCCAGAGGTGTAAAATAGAATTATAGATGTATTTTTCAGTTCATCCTTTACTTCCAAACATAACTAACAAAAATAGAATACTATTTCCCTCCACTCTGTGTATCTACGCGAGCCTATATTTAAAATAAGGAGATTAAAATTATTTCCCCCCAGCACGATGTGAAACGACGGGCTTCAAAAGTGCCTTGCAATTGCTGTTGAATTCGGCAGCTCTAGTGAGCCAAAAAGGCCGAGCGACTGATCTAGTGCTGAATGTTTTACTCTGTTACTTTGAAGTGTAGCTGACTCAAACTGATCAATTGCAGATATGTAACATACACATGAACAATAGTTTATCCCCTATGGGGCAAACAAAACGGTAAAATAAAATGATTTTACGACAATTATTCATTCTTAATAAGAACTTACCCTTGCCTCAAAATTTAACATATACTGAAAATTTTGAATTTTCCAATTCAGGGTGTCTTGACTAAAAAAAATAGTACACCTTTCCAAGAATAAACTACCGCATTTTTATTATTTCTGGGGGAAAATTGTTTAACAATCACTTAGATATCTAAGAAAAACACCATGTTGCACCATATGCCGCCTAGTCACATCTAGATTTGCCTTGTAAATTATATGCATTGATTATACGAATTATAATTGTACTTATTTTATTTTTGTTGTTTATTTTTGTTTTTACTATATATAAGACCGAAAATGGACTAACACCTATGTGAAAGGGCAAAATAATTATCCATTAAAAAAAATCTTTATTCTTATCTATACTTTTCGCTCTAGCATAGAAGGTTATATAACCATAAAAAATTACCCGTTTGTTTAATATAACCCTGATTTATGGTATATATTCCCACACAAGAGAAATAAGGTTTCCCTCATAGTTGTTATGACGGATTTTCCTAGAGATGATTTGATTCGAAAAAGTAGTCTTTTCATTGGCTTCTTAGTAATCCCCGAAGCCATACCAAAAACAGGCGATGCACCGCTGCCGACTGTACCGGTTTTGTGACCCTGCCTGGTTGGACTTTCTGGCTGACGGGTCACGAAACGAAGATCATTGACAGCGTCATTTGGAGAAGGGGGCACATTTTAAGAAGCAGGATGAACTTAAAAAACATAATAATAGGAAAATGAAAAGTTGTAAGAATTTTTATATTTCACGATGAAGCAGAGAACTGATGCCTACCTTGTAAACTATATAAAGTCAGAGGTGCTCCAAAAGTTTTTTCTAGAAGGGAGGGGACGGGTTCATAGATTATACTTATTTCAAAATGTGTAACACATTTTGCCAATCTCCCTTAAACGGAATGAAATTTTTTATAACATTTATACAAAACTTTACCTCCCCCCTTCTCAGAAAAAAAAGTATTTGAGCTTTGGCTCTGTGGAAAATACATTGTAGCTATGTTTTAATAAATATTTAGCTGGTATTTTAGTTATGTTAGGTTACATTTTACATGCAGCCCCACTATACTTAACCTTCCTTAATGCCCAAATACGCAGCCAAATTTATGTATATCCTAGCTATATCCCAAGCGTCTCAGTTGTTTCAACTGAGACGCTTGATCTAAATTCTACAATTCTACAGACGGTAGATCTAAATTCTACAGTGTGTACTGGCTAATAGGTAAGTACAATTCTTTTGGTTACATTTGTCAACCATTCAAAATATGTAAAATATAAAATATCAGTGGCAGGATAGTGCTACCAAAATGAAGCATCATATGTCTTTGTTTTTTTTCTGGTCATTTTTTTAGAAGGGGAGGGCTCTCGATCTTCAATGGGCTGGGCTTCATCACTTTTACTGAGGATGAAACTGTAATTTGGCCTTACTTATTTATCATTTAGTCTAGATTTAAGTACACAAAGGCTGATTCGCAATCAGAATTTACTAAAACCAAGATTCAGTATATAATAGTATTAAAATCGGTTGAATCCTATTCATCAGAAACCAAACTGATTTCTTTTCGACTAGTATTGATGTTTTTGTATACGGTTATAAAGTCGTAATACAGCTTAAAAGAGTATAAGGCAAGATTAACTCGTGTTAATCCATTCAATACTATCTAATTTGATTTTCTCATTGATTATGCACTGTAGAGTGTGGTGACTTGGCACCATTTTTTGAATTTTTAAAATATATGGTTAAATATTTTCAAGAATTCAATTGAATCAATAAAAATCTTAAATAAGTTGCAAGCATTTAAAGATGGCAATGTGACAAATTCTAAATAGAAATTCAAAAAAAATCAGTTCTCAACGGATCGGGTATCAGGGTTTTCACATCTTCAAGAAATGACATTTTTGACATTTTTAGGAAAAATTGTACAGGTTCAACAAACCAGTTCAACAGGATAGTGCCACCCAGTCATTCCTGATTTACTGGTGGTCTTAGAACACTTTTCACCAGATCAAGGCACTAGTCGCATCCCCGTCTCAACTTAGGTTGAAGTAATCAATTATGGGAAATACAAATTACGCTGACTATGTGATTCGCTATAAGCTTATACAATTACACATTAATATGATTTTTAATTAGTAAATTCTGTAAATATATAAAGGTTCCATAAGCAATAACACATATATATATAAAACTTTGAAAGAAACACAAAAATTAACGAAAATGGGTAAAGAGAGGATAAGATGGCAATGTAGGCAAAAGAAAACTTTTCAAATTCTACTCTCAAACTGATAAAAATTCTTCAGACTTTAAGGCTATCGAACCATTTTTAAGTGCGATATCTGATAGTGATACAATTTTTTCCGAAAAAAAATCTTATCTTACCATCCAGGGGCCCAGTAATTTGCTTTGGAAGGGACAAACACTATCAAAATGACAGAAAAGGACACATAATGAAAATACAGGGGACCCTGAAGTTACAGTTAAAGCAATTCTTGGTATCTTGGAAAGCAGTTGAGTTAAGTGAGTGATAAATTCAGAAATAAATCCAGGGTCATAAAAATTGGAGCCAATTAAAAATGAGCCGTATAGTACCAAAGAGACAAAGGTATAAAAAAATAATCTTTTTCCGTGAATACTTGAATTAAGTTGGCTTATTATAGTTTTAACAAGATTCTTGAAGACTCTATACTTCAGTTGGGGAAAGTAGGACTGTGGCCAGGTATTAAAATCATCAATATTCCTTGTATTTCCTGAATTTTAAGCAAGACTGATTGTAAAATGGCTTTGTGTTTGCCAAGTTTTGTTTGTGGACAAAGCTTGTAATATGTTTACTGATCGAAAGAAAACTGATAATGGTTTGTAAATGAGGTAAGAGCGGTTAGAACAGGGAAAAGGGCAGCCAAGAGCACACAAATTTTTGGACTTGCATTCTTTTTTAACAACTTGGATTCTTTTTGTCTTGATTTGGACTCATTTTAGAAGTTGGCAGTTGGCAATCGATAATTGAAAAATGTTCAGAAATTAAACAAAAAACAAGTTTTTTAACTAAAAGTAAGGAGCAACATTAAAACTTTAAATGAACAGAAATTGTTCCGCACATGAAAGGGACGGACCACTCTTCAACGTTCTGCTCTTTATTCTGAAGTTTGAAACTACTACTTTTTAAAGTAGACCTAGCCTAATAAAAAGCTTTACCGTTAAGAGTGAAGCGTTGAGGGAGGGAAAATCTCTTTCATATATAGAATATCTTCTCAGACTTTAAGTTTTCAAACTTAAAAGGAAAATATACTATCAACCATAAGTTGTCGACCCAGCTCCTACTAGGTTATGATCCTCGGTTGAATCTGCTTAATCGTATCTTCGACATAGATCATTGGCAGCTAGTCAGAATGCCTTGATGTGGTTGAAGTTCTATTGCAATTGACGTTTCCTAAATTTGTTTAGATATGCTTGTTATATTGTTTTAAGATATTTTAAATTTGTTTCAAATGTCTGAAATTAATTCATGTAAATATCTTCACCTCAAAGCAGCGTAGTCTTCAAATGACAGCATTGTTTTTCAATCTGAACAGAGGCGGATCCAAAGGGAGTCGTATCCTCCCCTTATGTGGTAGATTTATCTTTGGGACTGCTTGCTCTGGCTTGGGTTGGGCCGAAGGTTATTTTGTTTGTAATTGATTGTTGATAGTTGAGTTTTTCACTTTGTTTTCGAGTCTTTCTATGGCACTGAGGCAGAAAAAATTAATAGACCTATCATTAATTTTTTGGGCTGTCTGTTTTGGCTTCTTGGGTTTGCATTTTTCACGAAGCGGGGTGGTTTTTACAAGATAGTCAAGTTGTTTTATAGGGGATTTTTATAATAGGAAGTAAATGTATGAAAGTTAGAAAAATTATTAATTTAAGTTTTGGATTTTGGTGAGGAAATGGTGGCCACTTTACTGCCTTTTTTCATCTAATTAAAGCTCTGCATTACATAACATATTACCTCATCTGTTCATCCTAAATCAGTAAAATAAAGGTCAAACTCTTAGAAATCTAATAAAAGTTCGTATAAGTCCTCCTCTCAAGGTCAAATTGCTTATAAAAGATGGCAAATAATTATGTGTTTATTTTTCCAGTATCAAAGTCACAATTTTACAATATTGTCTCACATATTGCACTTCCAGAATGGTTGCCTCATTTATACTCACTACTCCTAATGAGATTCAGAGAGTGATAATGAAGTAAAAAAGTGGAAATTTTTTTGGTTTATACGAAGTTTGTAAAAAATTTTCAAAAATTTTCGTTAGTGTAAATTTTGTTCCATTGCTTAGTATTCTTAATGCATCCATACTACTTGGAATATTTCCAGAAATATGGAAATTTGCCCGAGCCCTTCCAGTTTTAAAAAAAAGGAGATATTTCAGACCCGAGTAATCACTGGTGAAAAGCAATTCTTTCCCTTAATCTTGAGTATTAGAAAAACTTATTCAAGAACGAATTGTTTTACATTTTGATAAAAAAAAAAATTCCCGAAGATTCAATTTGGCCTAAGATCTGGTCATTCAACTGGACAAGCTATTGCTGCACTTTTGTTAAGCATCAATAATTCTCTAAATGATAAAAATTTTAGTTTCCATTCTTTTCTATGACATAAAGAAGGGATTTGATACAATGATTCACATAATCTTGCTTTTAAAAATTAAAAGTACGGGAATCAGAGCTAACGAACTTAAATTATTAAGACCTTGCTTGCATGGTCAAAAACTTTATGTAGATGAAAAAGGTTGCGCATTTGTTCCTAGGTCTCTAAATAATATTTTTGTCTCTCAGGGGTTTGTACTTGAGCCCTTATTATTCCTGATCTACATTAATGATTTATAAAGATCTTCATCTTCTAATGATATCTTAGCTGTAGATTTTGCAGATGATACTGCATTGACAGTAAAAGCTACAACTCCTTCCTTGTCTGTTGAAAATCTAATGACAAGAGTAAATTCTCTTAGTAAATAGTTATCTTATTTATCTGATCCCAAATATATCAAAAACTGAGCACATGATGCTGGTCGCTCAAGGCAGGCATTTGATAAGATCAGAAAAAAGCAAGTAATCATAGTAAAAATAGGTTAAAAAGAATAAGTCTTTTACTTGCCTTGGAATCAATGTGATGAGACGATATTTTTTTGCAAACACTCTAATTGTATGCGTCTGAAACTGGTCCGTAGTTTGGGATGCCTTTATAAATTAAAGCACATGTTTCATTTTTCTTATTAAATCTTATAATCATTTCCCTATTGAATCCTTTTTTAAATATTTTCCTATAATTTATCTCAACACTTTGAGGATTCACTTACAACCCCTGCATTTAATCCAGGTTAAGGCAGTAAGATTTCTTGGCTATTTTATTTCTCGTCCATCAAAACCACAGTATCTATATGAAACCGAAACACTCTTTTTATTCCTAGACATAATTAATCTCTATCAAGCAGAAGAATTAAAAACAGCATTACGGCTCAAAACTATTTCCATGAAATAGCTATGGCCATGGCTCCCGTTTTTTCTTTTCATATTCGTTTCAAGAAATTTCATCTTCCTCTACTTAGCTCAGAAAGGGCTAGACTTTCATTAAGGTACCAGATCCCCTATATTGCAAATAAATATAACCTGGCCGAAGTAATTCCTAAGAACTATTTATCAATAAAAAAAAAAAACAAAAAAAAATGAGTTTTGAAGATTTTTTGGTCAGGATGTGGGGACTTGCGAATGCTAGATTCATATTTAATCTTGGTTTAGTTTGAACTCGCACTGGGCTGGGCTCTATTCTTTTTGATCTGTTCTTTCATCTCCTTTTTTTGTCTTTTGCAGCTTCTTGATCTGTTGTTATTTTTGTGTGATGACGTATTACTTTGAAGTGTAAATTTTATCTTTGTGTCACATGCATTAAGCTAATGCATCAGGCTCTGCTCTCTACCAGCTAAAGAATATTTTTCTTATTATAACTATTGTTTTAAATAAGATTTACCTTATTCTTTTCCTAATAACTCAAGATTTGTCGTTCCTTGTTGTTTTGGTTTGCATGCTTTATTTATGTGGGAGATCATCTTTACTTTCAAAAGCTGATTTAGATACATAGTCTAGACAAAGAGCTTCTTCCTTGTTTGAGATTTTCTCTTTGAATTTTTTTTGGACCAGTTGTGTCTGACTCCTTGTTGTCCGAATCAAAGTCTTCATTGTAGGTACCTTTAACTCAAAACATTAGCCACAGCTGAATCCTAAGTTCAGGTAAATCTTCAGGTTTCTGTTCTTTTAGCTGTGGTGGCTCAACTTTATCAGCTTCACTGAGGATATAGTCAGATCCTGATATAGTCTGGTTCAAATCCCTGGAGATTATATACATAACTTACCAAATCATGTGTTATTTATCGCTAGCAATTTTGTGGGAATAATAACCAAATGACCTATGATTTTGCTGCTATTACTTCACTGCTAACAGTTCTTTTGTTTTGGAGGCAATAAATTTTGTGAAGAAGAAGCTGCGAGATACGTGGTTTCCTTTCGAGTTTTCTCTACGTTAATCTAAAATACACTGTTTCTACCATAGCTTTTTCTCGCAACATATAATTCGGAGGTAATCAAGATACACACCACTCGATGCGAAATTTTTCGGCTAGTAAAATTGAATTAAAAACTGAAAATCAACGAAATATCATGCTAAAAAGCTGTGTATAGGCAAGCACAAGCATCAAATCGATTGGCACCGTGAATATTCAGTTGGGTATCAGTATTTTGTTGTGGTACAATATAACATTTCCTAGCAAAAAATAGTTGTATATCATAGCATAGGTAACGCTTAAAAGTTTATTAAAGGCAAAAAATTTCAAAAGTACGACATCATTTCCTATTAAGAATAATAATTTAAGAGCTTCAAGGTTAGTGATATTGGAGCTAAAAAAATGTTTCCATGGTGCTCTCTTAATGTAAATTTCTAGTTTAACTACTCTACACTATCTTAGAAAGAGGTTAGGTTAGGAAAATGAAGCCTTCAGTGGAAAATCCAGGGCCAAAAACCTACTCTGCGAAGTTATTGCCATGTTTCTATGTTAATTCTCTTCTGATTTAAGACTTAAAAATTTACCTGCTTCACAGGTTTATGCCTAGTGAAATTTTGACAAAATAAGATTTTTCATTGGTTTTCAGTTATCAGTTTCTTTATCTCTAGTTTTAGTTCTGAAAATGTAATTCCTATTATTTGAGTAGAATTTTAAGGCATATCAATTATATCTGTAATACCTCATAAATTTGGATTGAGCAGTTGTGAAGCTGAAAACAATTCTGTCGTTTTGTCATTGTGGTATGAGATCTATTGACAAATGTTCAGTTTTGTCACAAGTGCTCTAAACTAATAACAATACTGCAATTCAGCATAGTTTCTAGTTTTGAGCACTTACAAATGCTAATTCTAGCAATGCATCCATTTTTAGCTCTCTAAAATCCATTTTTTAGCCTTCTAAAACCCCCCTTCAACAAACTAAGTATGTGTAAAGTGGGCAGGGTTTTTAAGCCAAAGGAAATGTTGGGGTTGTACAATATGAATGAAATTATATTTAATTACTATTTCAGTGATCACTGGTAATTTCTGTATAGGCCTAGTAGGAAGTCAAAAAAAAAAAAAAATTATGCATCCATTAATACAAATTACTCACTTTCACTTTCCAATTGAAACTAGCCAGTGAACCTGTGAATCAGAGTGATTGTTTAAATATTATATTTGTTTTGTGTTGATTTGAAGAAATGCCTTCACAATGTATAATATATAATCAATGTTAAAGCAGCAAAGAAAAAAAATGAATTATGCTCAGCAAACACACAAGGACAAACAGGTCTGGGAGGACACAATATTCCCTCTTTTCTTATATACCAGTAGTCATGCTCTCTTCTTAAAAGATCCAACCATTTAGGTTTTTATTACTGCTCTTCTAGATCTTGTTCAACATTTTTGTGGTCTACTAGCAATTTTTTATTGGATTTTACTTGTTCAATTTCACCTTTATTTTTGACAGAAGCTTTGCTATCTTATCTGACAATTCTTCTTTGGCATGGTCTACTCAGTTTCTTATGTGCCAGATATCTGTTTTTCAGACATAAGTTATTTTTCTAGATAC
This sequence comes from Artemia franciscana, assembly GCF_032884065.1. Classification (NCBI taxonomy): domain Eukaryota; kingdom Metazoa; phylum Arthropoda; class Branchiopoda; order Anostraca; family Artemiidae; genus Artemia; species Artemia franciscana. Next base: position 63,326,282 of record NC_088863.1, on the reverse strand, counting down.
TCTTATGTGAATACAGGAAATACAAATTGCAGCTTTAGGGTAATTAATGGCTAGCCTAGGGCTACCATACCTATTGTAGATGTGATACAGAATTCCCCACAAAATGTAATTCCTGTTATTTGAGTAGAAATTTAAGGCATATCAATTATATCTGTAATACCTCATAAATTTGGATTGAGCAAAGTTGTGAAGCTGAAAACAATTCTGTTGTTTTGTCATTGTGGTATGAGACTAATAACAATAGAGTGATTGTTTAAATATTATATTTGTTTTGTGTTGATTTGAAGAAATGCCTTCACAATGTATAATATATAATCAATGTTAAAGCAGCAAAGAAAAAAAATGAATGCAAACACACTCAGGGCAAAAAAATGCTTAGCAAACACACAAGGACAAACAGGTCTGGGAGGAAATGCCTTCACAATATATAAATATCATTGCTGTTACACCTAAAGGTCATAACTGACATTTTTACACTTCTGAGATATTAAAAAAAAAACTGTTTGCTAAGCTGTTCGAAAAGGAGAATCAGCAGGGAAATGTAATGTTCAGTTAAACTTTGAGTATGTAAGATATGGACTTTCTGCTGGTTAACAGAGGTTTTGCTAAGTTAAACTGATTGGCCTACAAGGTAGATATGACATCTACTTGTAACAGAAATTTTAGCCTGGTGTCAGATAAGAGTTTTAATACAAACATATAAAGTGCAACAGGATTCAAGTTTATTCTTTTGTTATTCAGCTAAAAGAATACAAGGAACTCAAATTAGAATGGATACACACTTAAAGATCTTCTGGATCCTCTTCTTTGACGTCTGACTCATTCAAGGCGTCCCTGGTTGATTCCAATGAAGGAAGAGCAGCGTAGTACTCGTGGAAAGTCCTGGGGATTACAAGAGTATGGAATAAGTCCATCAGATCTTTGTATTTTGCTGGAGGAAGTGGAATCGGTCCCTTGTATGCACTGACAAGCTCCAAGGAGTTTTTGTTGGGTGTCATTCTACATCGCGATTTGTTCACTTTTATGACTGAAAAGTCAGAGTCGTAGTCTTACCTGAAATGAATTTTGGTTGACTGCTCAATTGAGTAGTTGAGCCATTTTATCGAATTCCATTTCACTTGCAGACTTTCTCCACCAGCCCCGTAAGCCCATTTTCTGTTTCTCAAAATAATGTCAGCAGTTTGCTTGAAGTCCAGCCAAAAACTGTAATCATCAATCACGTGAACCTTCTATGGCTCAGGGTTGGTTCTGGCTATTAGGCCGACGGTTCTCCAGTTTTCTATAGAAAACACAGGTAAGTGTTTGGCTGCTTTTTCAATGCATGAGTGCATGCTGTCCTCTTCCTGCTGAGAATGGCCACTTTCAAGAAATATATGATTTATTTCTTTGACGGGATATAGTGTCTGAACAGCATATAAAAACATGGAGGCTACATACTGGTTTTAAACTGCCCACAGCAGCCATCAGTAACAATATAGAATTTCCTGTAGCTCGTATTCTCTTTCAGAATGTTATACATCAGCATAGTGACTTCATTGGTGCCTCTTTGCCTTTTTGTCTGGTCCCAAAGGTTGCAGTGAGCCTCTTTGGTTACCAAGTTAAAAATCGTCATGTTATAAACTGCTAGTTTTCTTTTGTAAAAGATAGGACTGGTCTCTGCTTTGTGAGTTTCAAGCACTCATTGTAAGTCCATATTCAGCAACATAGCGCTCTCCAGTCCTTCCTCACTGTGCAGAATACCATCTATTATCGCATTTCTAACTTCGCGAGCATGCTTTGCTCCTAACTGGTGCTGCTGAAATGACTCAACCTCATTCTGTTTTTCTCCTTCAGTAATTAAGTAGTATTGGGTGCATGCATGGCATTGATCCTTTCTGGGAGTGTGGAAAAATAAGTTCAAGGATTTGAAAATTTTTCTGTAGATACTTTTACACACAGGTACTCGTCGGCTGCTCAAGCAGGTTTCAGTGTATAATTTATACATTTTGGACTGGTGAAGTTCAGAGCGTAGAAAAAGTCTTGTAGAATTTGCCCAACAATAGTGCGACTCAACTGCAGGAAAACTGCTAATGTGATCTCTGGCGTAAAGTAACTGATCATCCGTTAGTCTCTTAGAGACTAGATTCTTTGGACTCGACTCGTTTCTTCTATCTCTGCCAGCGGTTCCAGTACTGGTTTTGCTCTTGACACATCCAGCAACAAACTTTTCACCAAGCCCCAGAGTTGCCAAGAAAAACTTCTTGCAAACTTTTTTACAAGTACTATTCAATTCTAATGTGTAACAGAGTGAGTTTTGCCGCCGTGAACTGCTGGCATTTTTCGTTCTCAGACCAACTGACTTCTTCGTCACACACTTCGAAACGAACTGTCTCTGTGACTCCATGGAGCCTAACTCCTTCCCTAGCAGCCAAAAGCTTTCGAATATAGCTTTTCGAGCATCTTGATCAATAGTTTTGCACTCGAGTATGCATTTGCAACCTTTCTTTCTTTTGGGATGTTCTTCTGTGTTCCTTCTTTCAACTGATGCCTGATCATCAACAACATCCAGTTCTGTGGCAGTTGCTTCTGGAAAAGTTAGATTAGGAGCGCTATTGTCTGCTTCAATAAAACTTTCCTGATTGGGAGTTTCCCCGTCACTGTCCAAGCTTGAGCCATCCTTGTCTGGCACCCAATCCTTGTCTTTGTGATCACCATCTGAATCAGATGACAAGTCTTTGTCATTGTCATCTTCTATGAGCCTCCGAAGCTCTTCCTCTGAAAGTGCAGTCCTCTTTGGCGTTCTGCTGCCTGAAAGAGAGTTCTGTTTGAAAATGTGGAAGCCTCTTACCTCCAGATACGTAGTCTGGTCAGGTTTAGCCCCGTAATCTTCCGAATTATGATTTTGTATTTCCCAACTTCCAGATTTCGTAATTGCATAACTGACAAATAACCGATGAAACTCAGTTACGACCTTTAGGCGTAACAGCGTTTTGCAGATAAGTTCAGCGTGGGGTTGGCCATTTCGGCAACAAATGGACGTTGCGTCTCCCTGTGGTCGCAAACTTGTAGCACAATATCCTAGGATTCTAAAGTACAGATTAACTCAGTTTCGCCAAAAATGTCAGTTACGACCTTTAGGCTTAACAGCGACGATATATAATCAATGTTAAAGCAGCAAAGAAAAAAAATGAATTATGTACTTTCCTCTCAATTATCTACTACACATCAAAAATCAGACATATATTACCAGATTACTGACCTTTCATCTTATGCTAGGTAAAGCATGATGTTTATATCATATACTAGCTGTTGCACCCCAACACCTAGTTTTTGGGGGCGCTTCGCGCCCCCCCCAAGCCCCCGCGCGCGCAAGTCGTTACGCGCCATATTAGTTACACGCCATTGTAGTTGTATCCCTGTGTCCCACCTGTGGATATAGATAGATATATATGTATATTTTTAACTATGTAAAACTTGCGAATATACAACATTCTTGGCTGTCCAATTGTCTGTGCATATAAATAGATTGTCAGGTTTACCGACTCTTGAACATGCAACATATAATTGTCCATGGGAAAAACAATCTGTATTCAGATCTATACCTCATTATTCTAATGATTTCCCTTGAGCTTTGTTGATGGTGATTGCTAATCGAACATTCCCTGTGTCCCTGTCGTCATTTGTGTCCCGGTGTCCCAGTCTGTAATTTCTCTTTGAGTGTCGCGGTCGTCATTTATATTCCCTATGTCCCGGTGTCCCAGTCGTCATTTTTGTCCTGGTCGTCATTTTTGTCCCGGTCGTCATTTGTGTTCCGGTGTCCTGGTCTGTAATTTCTCTTTGAGTGTCCTGGTCGTCATTTATATTCCCTGTGTCCCGGTCGTCATTTGTATCCTGGTGCTTTGTTGATGGTGATTGCTAATCGAACATTCCTTGTGTCCCGGTCGCTTTCTCTTTGAGTGTCCCGGTCGTCATTTATATTCCCTATGTCCCGGTGTCCCGGTCGTCATTTGTGTCCCGATGTCCCGGTGTGTAATTTCGTCAATCAACAAACATGATGCACCATTGTAGTTGTGTCCCTGTGTCCCACCTATATATATATATATATATATATATATATATATATATATATATATATATACTAGCTGTTGGGGTGGCGCTTTGCGCCACCCCAACACCTAGTTGGAGGGGGCGCTTCGCGCCCCCCCCCAAGCCCCCCCGCGCGCGTAAGTCGTTACGCGCCATATTAGTTACGCGCCATTGTAGTTGTGTCCCTATGTCCCACCTGTGAATATAGATATATATATATATATATATATATATATATATATATATATATATATATATATATATATATATATATATATATATATATATATATATATATATATATATATATATATATATATATATATGTTTTTAACTACGTAAAACTTGCGAATATACAACATTCTTTGCTGTCCCATTGTCTGTGCATATAAATAGATTGTCAGGTTTACCGACTCTTGAACATGCAACATATAATGGTCCATAGGAAAACAATCCGTGTTCAGATCTATACCTCATGATTCTAATGATTGCCCTTGAGCTTTGTTGATGGTGATTGCTAATCGACCATTCCCTGTCCCGGTGTCCCGGTCGTCATTTATATCCCCCTGTGCCCCCCGGCGTCCCCGTTGTAGTTGTGTCCCTGTGTCCCGGTCGTCATTTATATTCCCTGTGTCCCGGTCGTCATTTGTATCCCGGTGTCCCGGTCTATTAGGAATAATAATGCATTGCACTGCATTTCTTATTCATTTCTTTGTTAGTGGCTGGATTCATCAATTTAATATTAAAGTGATAGCCGTCGGCTCCATCCCAAAAAATGATAGGATATTGTAGGGCATCGTAGCATCGATGAGTTTCAGCAATTCTTAACAACTGAGCGTTTCGCTTATGTAGAATAATATCTCGAGGTAAAAACTGATCACCGACCATAACGATTGCCACTTCGTCGATAGTCGGAGCATTGTATCTACGCACATGTTGGCCAGGAGGCGTTTTGTCAGCGGAAATAACAATTTTATGAGTATCAGTAGGCATCAAATCGATGGCTGTTTTGAACAGACGCACTAAATTATTATTTTCGTGGAAAAGATGTTGCAATTGGGAAACGATTGTCCTTTCAACGTTGGGAGAAATTTCGCAACGTGCATTCAATTCAGAATTTCTATCACTGATGAAGTACAATTGTAAAAATTTATGATTCTCGCCTGAGCATGGTAGAAGGGACCCTACTTTATGATAAATTTGCCCTTTTACTTTGAAAGTAGACATACATTGATCTGGATTTTCGATTTGGGCTCCAAACGACGTCATTTGGAAACATGAGTTGTATTGTCTGATTTTTGACAAAAAACGCTTAGATTCTGACGTAGTTCCAGTAAGGAAAGTCTTCAATGGCTCTGGTGGTGCAGCCAATAGAGGAAGTTTAACTTTTCCTGAGGCGCAACACATTCCCATTGTTTCACCATTGAATTTCAAGGCCTTGCAATAGGGACAAATTTTAGACATTGTCCCGATTTGAACACATCTACTCAAGCTATAATCATCGACTGGGTTGTACCTGAATGCCAGGCGATAACTTTCAGATTGCTCTGATTCCTCGGCACGCTTTCTTTTCTTACTTTCTTTATCTGCAGCAAGCCTGATTTCTTGCTGTTCTTGTAATTCCTCGGCACGCTTTCTTTTCTTACTTTCTCTATCAGCAGCAAGCCTGATTTCTTGCTGTTCTTGTGATTCCTCGGCACGCTTTCTTTTCTTACTTTCTCTATCAGCAGCAAGCCTGATTTCTTGCTGTTCTTGTAATTCCTCGGCACGCCTTCTTTTTTCACATTCTCTTTTAGCAGCAAGTCTGCTTCTGCGTTGCTCTGGTAGTTCCTCGGCATGCTTTCTGTTCTTTCTTTCTCTATCAGCCTCAAGCCTGTTTCCCTGCTGGTCTTTTGATTCCTCGGCACGCCTTCTTTTTTCACTTTCTCTTTTAGCAGCAAGTCTGCTTCTGCGTTGCTCTGGTAGTTCCTCGGCATGCTTTCTGTTCTTTCTTTCTCTATCAGCCTCAAGCCTGTTTCCCTGCTGGTCTTTTGATTCCTCGGCACGCCTTCTTTTTTCACTTTCTCTTTTAGCAGCAAGTCTGCTTTCGCGTTGCTCTGGTAGTTCCTCGGCACGCTTTCTTTTCTGACTTTCTCTATCAGCAGCAAGTTTTTTGGCATAGACTCTTTGAGCATCTTCATCAGTCATTGTAAACTTAAACATTAATAGATTTCTACGCGAACATATGTCTTATATAACTTGAATGACGTCACCTTCAAAGCAAAAATGACGGCAACTAATTTCATGACGTCAGCCGAAACATGACGTCACCTGATCCACAGATCCACAGACAGACAGACAACTTATTTTTATATATATAGATATATATATTTTTAACTACGTATAACTTGCAAATTTACAACATTCTTGGCTGTCTCATTGTCTGTGCATATAAATAGATTGTCAGGTTTACTGACTCTTGAACATGCAACATATAATTGTCCATGGGAAAAACAATCTATATTCAGATCTATACCTCATTATTCTAATGATTGCCCTTGAGCTGGTTGATGGTGATTGCTAATCGAACATTCCCTGTGTTCCTGTCGTCATTTATATATCCCCCTGTGCCCCCCGGCGTCCCCGTTGTTGTTGTTTCCCTGTGTCCCGGTCGTCATTTGTGTCCAGGTGTCCCAGTCTGTAATTTCTCTTTGAGTGTCGCGGTCGTCATTTATATTCCCTGTGGCCCGGTCGTCATTTTTGTCCCAGTCGTCATTTATATTCCCTGTGTCCCGGTCGTCATTTGTGTCCTGGTGCTTTGTTGATGGTGATTGCTAATCGAACATTCCTTGTGTCCCGGTCGCTCTCTCTTTGAGTGTCCCGGTCGTCATTTATATTCCCTATGTCCCGGTGTCCGGGTCGTCATTTGTGTCCCGATGTCCCGGTGTGTAATTTCGTCAATCAACAAACATGACGTCAGTCGACACACAAACATGACGTCACTCGACACACAGAGAACTTATTTTTATATATATAGATGTTCCGGTGTCCCGGTCGTCATTTGTGTCCCGATGTCCCGGTGTGTAATTTCGTCAATCAACAAACATGAGTCAGTCGACACACAAACATGACGTCACTCGACACACACACAGACAACTTATTTTTATATATAGATCATATATTATATCATATCATATATAAGACTATATCACAGTTGAAGTTCAGTGTAATTCTGAAAATTGATGTAAAGAGGGCTATTTTGGACAGCTGGACCATAAATTTAAGTTTTGTTTTCTTTTGCCATTCTGTTTAAATTTTCAAAGGTCTGAAAATGTAATAGAGCTAGATTGAAAAATTATACTAGATTGAAGAAGAGGAAACATGGTACCTATGTAGAGAAGGGAAGATAATTTTGCAATAAATTTGGTGATATTTTCACTATTGAGCTATAAATTAGATGAAAATACAGCTTGAGACCTTTTTTATGCTCTTTTGACATGTTATATGCTCTTTTGACTGAGTATAAGCATTATTATACTCAGAAATTAAATGGACACTTTAAGATGATGCCTTTTTCTCTTGTTTCCTGCAATTTTGTTTGAGTCTTATTGTGTTGCGTGAGCAACACTTTCGTTTTGTCCTGTTTTTTTTTTTTGCTCCTACCACCTCGATTTCAGCTTACTCCTAGTAAGTATTAAGGGTCTAACCTCTGCGGTTTTTACGGAGAGTGTGGACCTTAGGTCAGATGGATGAATATGAATTTGTATTTTGGAAAGCTTTGTAGAACTCTTGCCTGGGGCCAAAAAGGATGGTTATTGCTTGAGCCAGAGCCTATATTGTGTGAAGTGAAGTGGAATTTTATACCCTATGTCAGAGAGAACTATCTGAAGTTTTGCAGTCAAGCTTTCGTTTTTATCAAATCATGTTTTTGCTTTTGAGTGCAAAGCTCTGTTCTAGCAGGCAAGCAGGCAGGCACCAGTTTCAAATTGAAAATAAACTAAAATCTATAAGTGTTAAACATACGGTAGTCCTGCACCACAGCCAATATATCTTCTTTGAGTGATAAATAGAAAAATTTACCTAAACAAAAAAGTGTCATTTTCTCATAGTGTCCGTTAGTGCTGCCTTCTATCGTTTCTACCGATTTCTGTTCGTGATTTCAGGTGAGTTTTTCATTCGGTTTTTCGTACTTGGGATTGCGGTAGAGAAATGGTATCAGATGTGCTTCTTAAACTTCAAAAGTTCTCTCATTGCTAAGCAAATTAGAGTTTATCCTTTGCTCCTTTCTAAGTGCTGACGTTAGAAACTTGGCCTACGGCAAAAAAGTCAAATTTTGAACTAAGACAGATAATTTTTTTTTGACGTCAGTCAATAGCTCTTGATGAGCTGATCAAAGTATATGTCATCTTTTTTCTGCTAGAAAAATTCCTTCATGAGATGTACCTACTTGAAAGTTTTAAGGGGTTGACAACTTCAGTAGTAAGGTACACACTGAAACTAAAAATAGGCCCATACCAATTGTGAGACATATAGGGGAGTTTTAAGCAACAGTCAGCTGCTAGCTCATAATCATCTTTGGAAATGAAGGGTTTGCCAATTTTGCTAGTTGGTGTACCTATTTTTGTTTCTGGTGTATTTGATGGTAAGACACAATTTTGTTCCAGTGGTAAGACATGTAGGGGAATTGTAAGTAACAATTAGTTGTTAGGCTACTATCATCTTCAGCAGCAAGGATTTGCAACTTTTGATTGTTGCAATAAGGGGTTTGCAACTTTTGCGAGGTGGTGAACCTACTATTTGTTTCTAGTGTATTTGATGGTAAGACCAATTTGGTTCCAGTGGTAAGTAAGACATGTAGGGGAATTGTAAGTAATAATCGGCTATTAGGCTACAATCATCTTCAGTGATGAGGTATTATTAACTTTTTCTCGTTGGTGTAACCATTTACTTGATTCCAGAGACATTGATGTCTTATCACTGGAGAGGGACTTGTAACTAAGAATCGGTCCACTTTGGGCTAGAAATTTGTGCAAATTGGTTCACATTGTATTCGATCTCTGTAAATCTGACGGCAAGAAAGTTCGCATCAATGATCTATCACTCACTGTTACTTACAATTAAGTATTTACGCAATGGATGCAAACAATAATGTAAAACAATGAGGTAGTTTCGTAATAATTAATAGAGTATCATCTAAGGTATTTTGATTCTGTAAAGTTACGGATAGCTTTATAATACCAACTAGATTATATAAGATATTGTTCCAAGTTTTCATGCATCACGATGTCTACAATTGAAAAGGATAAAGGCCATCCAATGGCCATGAACAGTTACGGACAGCTTCATAATACCCAATAGGTTGCATAAGATAATGTCCCCCGTTTCGTCAGTCCTGATGTCTACAATTGAAAAAGACAAAGTCCAACCGTTTGCCAAGTCAATTTAATCCCTATTGTCAATGTTCTGTATTTTTTTTTTAATCTGTGCTAACCCATAGCCATGTGATTACGGATTGTTTCATCAGTTCAGGAAAAAACTCTTTTTGGAACATATCATTTTTGGAACCAAAATGGGTTGACACGTTCAGTGTATAATAGATAGCAAAGAAACAAAACCAAAGTTTTACTTTGTGATGAAGGGCTAGGAGGTTTTGGTAGTTGGTATACCTATTATTTTTTGCCAATGTATTCCATGGTCGAAACGACATGGTACCATGTCTATCGGAGGGAAATGGACTTGTAAATAGTTATTCCTTCATGAGATACAACATTTTGAAAGTTTAGATGGGTTGACAACTTCAGTAGTAAGGTAGACACTGAAAACCAAAACAGGTCGATTGCAATTGTGAGACATGTAAAACATTTGTAAACAACAAAAGAGTGTTAGACCATAGTCATGTTTGACAATGAGAGGTTAGTGATTTTGGGTACTTGGTCTACCTATAGTTCGTTTTGAAAATCAAATTTGATAGGCCTTGATAATGATATGGTACCATGTTCATCACGGGGAGATAGAATTTTAATTAAGGTTCGGCTAAAATGTAAAAAGGGTAAATATATGTAATTACAAGAAACATAAAAGTTTGAAAATTAAGAGGATTTGACAACTTCAGTCGCAAGGTGTAAAGTAATACCAAAAATAGGTCAATCCCAAAAGTGAGACATGTGATGGCGTTGAAGGCAACAATAGGCTGTTAGACCATAATACAATTGTTATCTATGTTGCAAATAGTAAGGATAAATTGGTACCACGTTTCTCACACCAGGAAGATAAATTTCTAGTAAGAATCAGTTATCCGGTTTTTAGTATAAAGATTACTTCATATAAAATATAATTGTTTGAAAGTTCGAAGGGGTTGACAACTTCCATAGCAAGGTACAGGCTTTATGTCTTCAAGAGTGGACTTAAAGCATATTTTAAAGTTTAAAAATTTCATGATTTCCATACAAATAAGGAACGACTCTTGGCTTATAGTGAACCTCTTCTGTGGAACTATTAAAGGCAATAGTCTAGTTAATTTATCAGAAATCATTATAATTTGACGCAGAAATAAAATACAGTTCAAATAATACGAAAAAAAGGAAGCTTAACAGCAAATAATGCTATTATTTTCTGTCCTAAGTTTTGTTTGGTTGGATGTGTAAAACGACAGACCTGTTAGTCTTTCAACAGTATCTCCACTGTTTCACAGTCCAAAAGGGTATCCATAATATCTTCGTCACCAGAAAACATTAATTGTTTCAGCATACGATTTGACAGCATTGTCATAAAACGTGTGTTATAGATTTTCCCTGTCTATACTATACAGATTTTACTCTTATACTTCTAACAGTTTCTGGAACTAGATTAAAGTCAACCTATTTACCTATTTACTTATTTAAGTCTACCTATTTACAACTGGAATTATTTTTATCTTGACGAAGATAAAATTAATATCAAATAGGGATAATATGAATCCCAATGGCAAATACTGCAGTTGACTTTAATCCTTATTCGGAAAAACTAACTGTCTATCCAACCAATAAAGATGGAAACAGTTTAGTTGAGTCACGGCTATGTTTTCTTCACTCTACAAACTGACGGATAACTTTGTGATGCAGGTGTCTATAGTATTGAGATCCTTACAGATTAACAGCTTCAGCGTTTAATCGAAGCGAGGAAACAAAAATAAAGTGTTGCTCTCGTAATGCTTTACTTGGCGAAGCCGAACAAAAGTTGCCGCACCACCTCACGTTGCCAGTGCAACGTAGATCCAATTTTCTTTTACTTTAGGTCTTGGGCATAATATATTAATCTTAATACACTATAATTGAATGCAGGAGAGATTAGATTAAATGATACTTGTGTACTATACCGCCAATACTCAAGTTTATGCTGTGTAAAGCTCAAGAACAGGCCAGTTCTATCTTTATTAAGAAACACTTACTTTACGTTCACTGGAAAGCAAGTGGCAGATGACAAAATGCATTGAAATTACATAATTCGGGTTATAGGGTAAAGGCACCAATGATTCAACAGTGCAATTTTGGAACTACTGTCAAATTTTTCCTTCAGAACAGATTAACTTTGCTTAGTCGTGACTTGGAACACCATCTCTGGGAGCCTTCGTTGTATTTTGACAATGTGAAAAGTGGATATTATATCCAAGACACCCAGATAAGAAAAGAATATTCAATTCAATCAGTTTCCTGTTTTCCACACAAAATTAGCTGCAACAATTTCATAGCTATAGAATGTTCAAACTGTCATTACTTGGTTATTTTGTGGAAGAAAAAGTTGGATTAGCACCAAGGCATTAAGATACACCCGATGTTCTCTAAAATCTAGCCATATTGGCTTTTTCTTGATAAAAATTAAGTTAAAATGGCTGCTAATATTATATTCACAAAATTATGTTCTAAGTGTCAAAAATTCTTGTCTGATGGAGTGGAATACCAGACCGACTACAAATGTTCCTTCAACTGAATTTGAAGAATTCAACTGACTTTTGAGAATATCTCGAAGTAACCTGGTCGAAAATCTCGACAGACAGTGACAGGCCCTGTCGAAATATAGGTGACTGTTGAAACTTCACTGAACATGTAAAACAAATGAGAAACAGTTGATGTCGAAATTCAAAGATTCTCTGATTGAAACATAGTTGTCAAATTTACGGGTACTTTCTCAACAATGAGGCATTTTTGTGATTATTATTTGTTATAATATTTCACATGAAAAAAAAATATATTTTTCTTTTAATTGTAGTATTACTGATTTGATCCTATATGATAGATTTTTCCATCATCTGAGGAACTGCCGGTTGGCCTCATGCTATATTCATATTTTTAAGAATTTGACTTGTTTGATCACAACATCCTAATTCATTTATTACTGAATAACTTTGAGGTATACCCTATCTTAGTAAATTTTGTTTATGTTTTCTTTTAATTGATCTCGAGTTGGAAAAATTCTCTGACCCCCCCCCCCCCCCCCCCCCTAATAAGTATGGAATTTCTCAAGGAACCTTATTGGGACCACTTTTATATCTATTAATGATTAATGAAGTCGGCAAAAGATTCCCTCAAAGATGTAACATATAGATGACTGGGTGATCCTTGGGGTGTGTCATAGAAATATCAAAAGTGACCCCCTTGAAACCCTGCCTATGTTTTGGATGAAGCTAAGAATTTACACATGCATGTAAATTCCACCAAGTCAAATATAATGACAATGAACTTTCTAAAGTTCTTGAAATCCACTCCTGTTTTCCTAGACCACATCCCACCTGAAATGCTAGTGAAGCATGTTAAACTCCTTGGTGTCACATATTTCTAATAATCTTAAGTGGGGCATGCAAATTTTAAGGATTCTGGACTTTCCAGGCAAAGTATAGTCAAAACTAAATTTTTTAAAGTGGATTAAACTGGTATATTAACTCTGAAATGGCCAAATGTTGACGACATTTAGTGAACAATGAAGAAATCTTTGTTGGACCATTAAAGGTGAGAGGAAGTGGGCCATTCAAGATAGCGTTTGGAACCCCTCAAGATAGCGTTCCTGTGGCATATATGCAACACAGTGAAAAAAGAAAAGAGTCATATGACCAAGGTCACACGATTACCCTCAATATGATTGTCTAATTTTCCTATGCTCGAGATAATTTTGTCAGTTTTTTGCTTCCACTGTCTGTATAGTATCATATACTTTTAGACATTTAACAAAGTCGAAGAGAAACAAAGAAATAAAGTAAAAAGAATAGGCTTGTCAAATGCACTAGGATCCACCCACAAGTATTCTCCAAGTATTTTGACTCGTGTCAAATTGGGTTCCGACTTGTGTCGAAAACATAATCTTTTTGTTGTGTCAAATTTGTCGGTGAAACACTCCAATATCAGAATATCAGAGTTTTACTTCTTTTCTTATAAAACTTCATACTTCTAATCAAATAGTTAGATTCCTAGATGTCTTTCCTACACACTGAAACCCTTTTCAAACCAAAAGTCTTTAAATTAAGCCTTTTGAAGTAGAAATAGTCGCTTTTTACAAATACTGTCAAATCATCCGTGCCTATGCCCTAGTTGGGGAGAGAGGCTCGGAGAAAGGCTGGTTGTGTCTCATAGCAGGTCAAACAGTCAAGAGTCCCCTAAGGCAGTGGTTCCCAACCTTTTTCGGTCCGCGTACCCCTAGTCAAGGCCCAAAAAGTTTGCGCACCCCTTTCTTGAGAATCGTTGTTTTACTTTTTTCTTAACTAAAATCAGATTTTCAAAAACACGAGATTTATTGTCCAATATGACGGTGCTTAAATGTACGTACAAAATCAATGAGAAACTTGAGGCTGCTTTTTTGCTAAAATATTATCAAATCTTGGCTCGATGTCACTAACGGTAATTATAAGGTCATTTTGTACGCTCAGTCTGTTTCTGTGTTTGGTTTTGATCAATGACATTGCCGAAAATGACACTTCACAAAGGTAAGTGGATCCGAATGGTAACAAAGCAGACATGGCGATTTCACTTAGTTCCTTGTATTCTCCTTTCACCTCCAGCCAAAACTGGGAAACAGTTACATTTTGGAATTTCAGTTCTAAGGCGCGATCACTGGCAAGTTCGATCAGATTCTCTGTAAGCTTGTCACTAAGACCGGAGCTTGAGGTCACGTCTTCAACAAATGGATTTTGGATCCAATCCTGCGTTCTATCTTGGTTCATAATCGATGGGAAATATGACACAAGTTCATCTCGCAACTTTGTCAGATGCTCCCGAATACAATCACAGATTGTGTTGAGGTTATCAATTTCACTATCGTCCGCAAACTTGTCAAGGGTCGGGAAGACACTAATGCTGTTTCTTTGAACCTTTTTAAGCCAGAACTCCAATTTCTTGATGAAAGCACACATCTTCGAATTCAGGGAGAGTTCGTCCGTCCGAAAACCTTGCATTGACAGATTCAAGTCATTCAGTTTGTCGAAAATATCCGCAAGATAGGCCAGCCTGCAGACCCAGTCCTGGTTTTCAAAAAGTGAAATGAATGCAGATTTTTGCTCCAGAAGAAACATATGAACTTCTTGTCGAAGCTCGAAAAGTCTGTTTAAAATCTTCCCACGAGACAACCAGCGAACTTCTGTGTGCAGAAGTAAATGTTGATGTTCTGAACCCATCTCTTGGCACAACAACTTGAACATTCTTGAGTTCAGTGGTCGGGCTTTGATGAAGTTGATCACTTTTACAGCCTCGTTGAGGGTCTCGTGCAGATGTGCGTTCATCCTTTTCGATGCAAGAGCTTGCCTGTGAATGATGCAGTGCAACCACTTCACCTTTGGATTTTTCTTCCTTATCCAGGCCATGAGCCCATTATTCTTCCCTGTTAGGGCGGCAGCTCCATCACTGCAAACTGATAGACACCAGTCCCACAAGATGCCCCCTTCTGCGAAGAATTTGTCAATCACCTTGAATAGTTCTTCTCCTGTTGTTCTTGACTGTAGGTTTTGACAAAACAGGATATTTTCTCTTATGTCAGAACAATCTTGATATCGAACAAAGACGATCACCTGGGCTTCACCTGACACATCCGTGCTTTCGTCAAGCTGTAACGCAAACATCTTCGTCAACTTTATTTGCTCAATAACCTGCATGACAATATCGCTTGCAATGTCTTCTATCCTTCTTGAAATGGTATTGTTCGACACAGGTATAGACTGAAGGGCAGTAGCAGTTTTCGTGTCAAACATTATTTCACTGACTTTCACTAGTGCTGGTAATATCAGACATTCGGCGATGGTGTGCGGTTTTTTCTGTTTCGCAACTAAATATGAAACAGCATACGAAGCCCGGAGAGCCTTTGAAGAAACTGATGCCACTTTTGCAATTTCCAAACAGTTACTAGCGAATGCTTCTTGTTTACGCTTGAAAAACTCTATGGGCTTACCGACATGAGAAGGGTGCACAGTACTGAGATGCCGGTTCATATTCGCAGGTTTCATGGAACTGTTGGCCAAGACTTGACCACAAAGAACGCACTGTGCATTCACTGGATCAGACTTTGTCGCACTAAATCCGAGCCCTAGGTATTCTGACAAATATCGACGCACTTTGACCGATGATTCGTCATATTTCTTCTTCTTAGGTGCAGGTTCAGAGTTTTGGGTACCATCATTCGGCTTCTTGTTATTCCTGATCAGGAATCTATCCATCTTTGTTTGCAACCACAATTCACGAACTTCGTGTTTCAACAGATGACAAGATACTGAACTCGCTGAGTTTAAATCGAGACCTTACGGCTATGGAGAAAAATTAGCATCGAGACCTTACGGCTATGGAGAAAAATTAGCGGGTTACTGAAAGCGAAAGTTTTGAAAATGAGTCTGAAATTACGTACAATGGGTTATGTTATCTGATTTTGAGGGAAATGTTGGAACTGAGTCAGAAACAAGTTTTAAAGATGTAGACTAAATTAATTTTGGGACCTTCGCGTACCCCCTGCGAGGGTTTCACGTACCCCCTGGGGTACGCGTACCACCGGTTGGGAACCACTGCCCTAAGGAACATAAACAGAAAGGAAAGAATCTTCCTGATTTGCAGAGAATAGATGAAACCTTACAAGAATTCTGAGTTTGGGTGAAGGCTAAACCAACAGAAGCAGGATATTTTGTCATGAAACTTGAGATCCTTTCCTGAGTTGTCAAGTACGACGATTGGGATTATTATTTTATGTAGACTATTCGACAAAGTTGCTGAAACCTTCCCAAAATTCACCTATTGGAGTGCAAATTGGTAAGCTACAAACAAAATTCTGGCAGGATTCTGGAAAATTATTTTTTGCTGAGTGTGTATAGAGACTTGGAAGGATCATGCTAAGAGTATCATGACTGCCAGATGACAGACAGAGGGTTACTGGAGCCACTCTGATCATTGACACGCCTTGTTATGGCGTAGGAATGGGTCTGGTGGGTCTCTAGATTGTTGCAAAACCTTTCAGATTTTTTTGGTAGTAAGCGACTGTGCAATCAGATATCCAGGAGCAATACCACGTCTTAAATATTTCTCATGAATTAATCAAGTTTTTCTCCTGAATTTGGGTCTTTTCAGAAATCCTGAGTAATAACAGAGTAGCCACATTTCTTCAACGCAGAAACTGTGCATTGCTCTTGGAATTAAACCCATTTGTGTGAGACTTTACAACTTAGAGATAGATGGATTGGTTGAGAAGTTAAAAGGTCCCTGTTGTAGATCACCTAGTAATTTTTCAGAAATGAGCCAATAGGTGGGATCCATGTTTTCCATATTTGAATTTCTCTGTGGAAGATCAAACAGGCTTCAACAAGTTTATGACTATTGGATATGATCTATTGGCATTGTGTCAGAGGGCTATTGGTTGTGTTGCAAATTGAGTTCGGAGAAGAAAAAAAAAAAAATTCTGAATCATTAGTCTTTTTCAACATCCAGGAACAACTTTGCAAACGGAATTAGAATACCCAGTAAAACTTCCTGTCAAACTAGGACTGGAAGAAAGCCCTGGTACAACCCCTAGCAGAAGTAACCTTAACAAGACTATAACCCTAACATCTTGTTTCCAAATAGGAATTGAGAGCAAATATATGTAACATTGAGCAATAAAAATCTAAACTATGCATTGATTTGTTTGTTATCAGTTTTTCATCAAATTTACACTAAAAATTGTTTTGTCAATTGAACTACCTGGAAGAGAATATTTTTACCTTTAGTAGACTATTGTAATATCAATAATGACTTTTTTCTTCTGGTTAAAAAAAAAAACAACACCTTTTTTCCATAATTTCAGCATTATTTTAATTCGAATAATTGTCCCATACTTTTTTCAATTGCAAATGGGTGTATTGTGATACTAATTCTTGTAATGCTTGTCTGTGTTTGGGCTTTACATCTGTTTGGTTCTGTTTTCTGTGTAAACAGAAAGTATCCACTTTTTAGCCTTCACAATCCTGTGTGGTAATACAGGAAAGAATTTACATAATTATAAAGATGTTGATAGTTGCATAACAACCAACATAAAGATCGTAGAAAATTCGGTTTTTAGGAATAAATAGACCTAGAGCCCCTGGCTCTATCCTCCTTCCCATTTCAAAAGGCACTGGTCTCCAATGAACTTGGAAACCCTTTTGTTGTAAAATCAAAACATCATACATAAATATTTTGTGCAGATTAGACAAAAAAAAACTGTTTCACACCTCATACTTTTTCTAAATCTACAATTTCAATAAGTATTTGTTAAAATGTGTTTGAAATTTGAAAAAAAAAATGGCTTAGCTTTTTAAAATTACCATTTGAACGATTGTAATTTTGTTTCAAAACTTGGAATCAGAGGAAGGTAGACTCATGGCATAAATAGGGAACAACTTATTGTTTGCTAAAGATGAGATAGGTAGTTGATGCGATCTTCTGGTCTTCAAAACAAGGCAAAGATTAGAGATGCGAGCTTTCAAGCAATTCAATGCATAGTATAGGCTCTAGACTGCTTCTTGAAAGCTGTATTTACTGAACTCAACTGTTTCTACGATAGCCAAAAGCCCATAATAAATAGTTTCACCATATTTTAAAGCCTGTTATGCAGTTGGATTGACTTCATCAGGAAATTGATGAAACAACCTACCTCTTACATCTTTGTTTAAACAACATGGCTTTATCAGCATGGCTTGAGTAAGTTTATTAGAGTTGTGATGTTTTTCTCTCCATTTTTCCCATATGGTCTACCGTTTGTTAAAAGAATGGTTGGAGGTTGAGTTTTGGCCGGCACGCCACATGTTGAAATAATATTTTCCTAATGGGAGGCGAGAGCAGCTTCAGAATTATATTAGTGCGAAAGATGACCTAGATTTGTTTTAATTTATATAGGCTGCTAGAGTTTTGTCAATTTCTTGATTAATGACGTAAGATTGATTTAAAATTACCAAGCTTTTTACCTATTGGTATAGTATTTCAGTGGATTATTTTTAAACATGGATAATTAAGGAACTTGAATTGTGTGGAATAATTTGCTGTTTTTAGTCTTTTAAGAATTGAGAGGAGGGTGGTGTACAGAAGGAAAGGCAATTTGCCTACCATCTAGCATGATAAAAAAAATTTTCGGTTAACCTCAAGTGGAGTTTTTTTTTTAAGGGTGGGTATAATGTTCTAGTTATTACAGTATCATGCATTTTCCACGTTCTTGAAAAGTAGAGTAGAAATTACACCACTGTATTTTTTTTATCATTTGATACAAAGAATGGTAACCATGATATGGCTTAGAGGGAGAGGAAAAATTTCCTGGGTGAAGAAATAATATAGAACAGCATTGCTTCATGAGTTCCCAGAAGGCACTCATGAAGTAATGCTGTAGGGACAGGGAATATGATGGTTTTTCGATCGCTTTTTGACATTCTCATTCTATAATATTGTATCGGCTTTTAGTTAATTAGTGTTTAATTTGAAAATGATCTTTTACCTGTTGTAACGGAGAGGCGAGACGAGAGCTATTTTTGCTTTGAATGTTTTTTTTTTTTTTATGAAGGAAGGCCTTTCCTGGACGTTCAACAATAAACCGATCTATTAAAGTCTCTGAACTTGGTAAATTTAGATGACATGTAGGGCTTATGATTTCGTACTGATTTTTTATCAGTGCTTTAAATTCTGGTTTCTTTCGAAAAAGTTGCCACAACTGGTGTCTGACAGCGGGATAAGATCTTTCAGATCAGAGAGGTTTTGAACAGTGGATCTAGAATAAGGGCAAAGGATAAAGTGTCTACTATTCCTGCTAGTGATCCCGTTTTAAAAGCTTGTGGGTTAATGGGGCATATCTGTGGAAATCAACTTCCTATCTGTCCATCGCAAGTTTTTTTTTTAGTTTGGTTTTGATAAGTAATTAAATAAAAAAAAAAATTTTTTTTTAACTGAAAGTAAGGAGCAAAATTAAAACTTAAAACGAACAGAAATACTTTGTATATGAAAGGGACTGCTTCCTCACCAACGCCCCGCTCTTGACGCTAAAGTTTGACTCTTTCTCTCAACTCTTCTTTTTAAAATAGTTAAGAACTTTAGCGTAAAGAGCGGGGTGTTGGTGAGGAAGCAGCCCCTTTCATATACGAAGTAATTTCTGTTCGTTTTAAGTTTTAATGTCGCTCCTTACTTTCAGTTAAAAAAAACTTGTTTTTTTTTTTATTTAATTTCTGAACCTTTTTCAATCAATGCATGTTTTGATTTTGGCTCTCCGCAGAAGAATAATTAAAACGAAATTTGCATATTTATTAATTTTTTTTTTGCTAAGTGGCTTTCTCATAATTTTGATCGAATGATTTTGAGAAAAAAGAGCGGGGGAGGAAGCCTAGTTGCCCTCCGATTTTTTGGTTAATTAAGATAAAGGCAACTAGAACTTTTAATTTTTTACGAATCTTTTTTTTAGTAAAAGATATACGTAACTTATAAATGAGCTGACGTAAAGAAGTTTTGTATTCTCATGTTTTTAGGGGGTTCGCCCCCTCGTCAGTACCTTGCTCTTTACAGTAAAGCTTAAATTTTGTCCCAATTCATTAAGAATGACCCCTGAATCACATAAGCCGTAGAATAAATAGTTGAAATTACTAAAAACTTTTGTAATCTCATCTTTTTATTACATATATGAGGGGGCTCACCCCTTCATCAGTACCTCGCTCTTTGCACTAAAGCTTAAATTTTGTCCCAATTCATTAAGAATGGCCCCTGAATCACCAAAACCGTAAAATAAATAGTTGAAATTACTAAAAATACTTTAGCGTAAAGAGCGGGGTATTAGGAGGAGGTGAGCCCCTCACATGGGTAATAATTTCTGTTCGTTTTAAGTTTTAATGCTGCTCTTTACTTCCAGGTGAAAAAAACTTTTTCATATTTCTTTTTTCATTGTTTTTTTTTTTTTAATAATGCTAGTAAATCCTGCGCTCCCTTCATGGAAATTTTCTTCTACCATGACAAATTCCTCGATGGAAAGCTCCCCCAGCCTATCCCCCTATTCTCAACCCCTCCCCCCAACCAAAAAATCCTACTGAAAACGCCTGCACACTTCCCAATAACCATTACTATATGTAAGCACTGGTCAAAGTTTGTAACTTGTAGCCCCTCCCACGGGGACTGTGGGGGAGTAAGTCGTCCCCAAAGACACAGTTATAAGGTTTTTCGACTACGCTGAATAAAATGGCTATCTCAGAATTTTGATCCATTGACTTTGGGAAAATAATTAGCGTGGGAGGGGGCCTAGGTGCCCTCCAATTTTTTTGGTCACTTAAAAAGGGCACTAGAACTTTTCATTTCCGTTAGAATGAGCCCTCTCGCATCCGTGATCTGCCTTCTGGCAAAAAATACAAAATTCCACATTTTTGTAGATAGGAGCTTGAAACTTCTACAGTAGGGTTCTCTGATACGCTGAATCTGATGGTGTGATTTTCGTAATTGTATGACTTTTAGAAGATGTTTCCCCCTATTTTCTAAAATAACGCAAATTTTCTCAGGCTCGTAACTTTTGATGGTTAAGACTAAACTTGATGAAACTTATATATTTAAAATCAGCATTAAAATGCAATTCTTTTGATGTGGCTATTGGTATCAAAATTCCATTTTTTAGAGTTTTGATTACTATTGAGCCGGGTCGCGCCTTACTACAGTTCGTTACCACGAACTGTTTGATTGAGCGATTTTGTTGGTCTGTGATGGTTTGTAAAATGGAAAGACACGAATATTTTGTTTGAAAAAAAAAGCTAAAGCTGTTCATATTTTCTCTGGAATTAGAGATAAGCCCAAAAACTGATTTCATGCTTGGTTTCTAAACTGCTACCTTTGAAATTCCTGCGAATAGTACAAAAAAATGGAGCAACAAATGTTATATAAGTATTTTGATTTTTCAATTCATAATTGGTGCTTAATTTTTGTTTGACTAATTATAGTGATATAGGAATCCAGTATTTTGGTAGGTTTTCTACATGATTATAGAATAATTTTTGAGTAATAGGAAAATTCTTTTGTAACCTCAAGTAGGTATCATTGCTTTGTGAAATTGTATGCCTGAGAATCCTTTTTTGGGCGTTGAACTATAAACATCTTTGCTACAACCTTTGAAGTTATTTATTTTGGACACGTTACCAAAAAGGGCATACGGTTTCCAACTGGTTTATAACCTGTGCTCTATTTTCCGTGTTCTGGATGTACCATTGAAAGTGTGATGATCAATTATAGTGTGATTTTAGAACCTTTTTTTTCTTTTATACTTGTTTTACACGCCATTTTTGTACAATCATAATTCTAATGTCGGTCAGTTAAACAAGTTTTCTATTATAATTTAAAAACATTTCAGGCTGGGAATCAAAGACTGGATACTTCAGAGAGATCCAAGACCTATTTACGGCCAATAATTCGAAGAATTCTTGCTCTTTGCGATGTACCAGCCGCTCCCAACTAACGAAGATGCAGATGTAGAAGCTTATGGAAGACTAAGGCAAGGCTTTGCAGAGGCATTGACTGAACAAGATAAAGGCATAGACGAATTGGCGAAAATCATTAGCCGACAAAAGACTATTGCAACATCAATTGGAACTGAAGTTGTATCCCAAAATGGTATTCTTTTTTTCACTTATGCCTGAACCTTTTTTTTTGTACCCGTCTTCAAAATGACTTTAAAAGAAATTGGGTTAGCCTCGACATGAGTAGGTGTTTTTAAATTAAACTGGTTCAAGTCAGTGCAGGGTTTTTTGACTAGCTTTTGTAAACATGCTTTCGGCTAGGCTGAGTCACCCTAGCCGAGTGGATTGCACGCTGAGGTGTGTGTGCAAATAAACCTCTGTGTAACTGAACCTTCGTTCAACCGAATCATCTGTTTATCTCAAGCCTGTGCAACCCTCAACCCATTCAACTCATCCCTCACTGGACTCGATCCAATTTAACTGGACCCTTGTTGAACTGAACTCTCATTCAACTCATTCCTCATGCAAGTCAACTCACCTTGTAAATTGAGCCCCGTTTGAGTCAAATCAGCCTAAGGCCTAAGAATAAGTTTAAACTAGCACTGATTACAGGCTTGGAACTTGGGTTTCGCCTCGGTCGCTGATTAAATATTATAAATAGCTTATTGTAAAATGTTAATGTGAATGAATGAGGGTCCTTGAATTTGGGCCTCGGTCCAAAATTTAGAATAGCTTTTTCTCCTGTTAGGCTTAAATTTATACCAGTGACCCGCCAGCACTGGAAAAAAAATCACTCGGTATATTTTTGATATTCCCACTAATTTATTCCATAACTAATTTTAGTGTTGATATGAAAATAAAATGCATCGATAAAATGCGTAACGAATTAGCTTTGAATTTCAATGACTTTTTATTTCAATTGGTAGTTTTTGGAACTTTTTTTCCCTTGAAAATGAAACTGGGAGTATTCAAATGGGGAATTCTAAACGCCAGTTTAAGGGTTTTTGATCTAAGGGTAGATTTCAGTAGTAGATCTCTTATGGTTTCAGGCCTGATTATATTCCAGAAATGACACTAGAATCACATTTTGGTGCCATAATGTATTTTGTGATGGTGTTATTATGACAGAATTATAAAAAGCACATGAATCTGAATATTAGCTGTCAAATAACACTAAACAGTTGGGTGAGACTTTAGCGCCCTGCAGATATAAAAAAAGAAATGTGCCCATCTCCGTTTGGAGCTCTTTTAGAAATTTCTCCCTAAATTTGTTTCCCCAGAAAATTTTACTTATAAGATGAGTCTAAATGATAGCTATCAACTCTGAAACAGCAATAGCGGCACATTTTCTTACGAGACAGAGTTTTCTTTTTAAACGTACTTTTAAGCCTTTGGCTATTATGGGCTGTAGTTTTTTTCTGTACTAGATTGTAGCTATTGCTGCAAACATGATATTCAAGTGTGTTTGGGCATGATTTTTTCTAATTTCAAATATATAAGATAAAAGTATCAATTGTTGTGCTTTTCTTTTAGAAGGGAAGGAATAGTTTGGTATTCAAGCAGCATAAATTGAACAAACTTTTATACAAGAATTAATCAATGAATAAAAACCATTTCGTTCGAGTCCACTATTACTTCCGACAAAACGTACTGAATTATATTTGCTTGCTATATTATTTATTTAAGGAGAGTTGACGTCAATAAATGGGTTGGTTGAGATGAATGGACGTGGGGTATAACATGGCTGCGTTAAACGCGTGCTGAGTTGCATGAGGATTGTGCTAAATGAGGGCTGAATTTCACGAATGCGTGAAATTCAGTTAAACGGGGTTCAGTTCCACGAAAACTGCACGCTAAAAGTACGGTTTCCTGTCTTCCAAGATCAGGGTTCCAGTCCCGGCATCACCAATCCTTTAACTTGGGATAGGGGTTATTTGTGGGACAACCTGGCTCTACTCCAAGTATAATTAAGTGTTTGGATTATCCTAAACAATCTATACAAAAGAGAGGACCTCAGAAAACCAAAAATCATTTTCTACGTCACAGCCATCACTTTCACTACCCCTAAGCAACAAGAGCGGTCCCCAGCTGCATAGAATCATCGTGTAGCGGGGAGTATTTGACAGTTAGTATTCCTATCTATTTTTCAGTTTTGTTCAAATTTAATTAATTTTAATATGACGTGGTTTTTTAACACTTTTATTCAGAAGCTTCCACTTCGACTTTTGATCCCTTCAACATCTCTTTAAATTCAAAGCTTCTGTACCAGAGACATCCCGTGATTGTTGACCTTTGCATGACCAAATGGCAAAACAAGAACAATATTGTACAGATTGCAGACTACGAGTTGCATCTAGCTCAATTAAATTTGCTAAATCTGACTCTTGGTTCCATGCAGAGACTGAAAAGTGTGCCATGATAGATATTTCCAATTGGAGTAACTCCTGGATATGCCTTGGTTTCTCCACTAAATCCAAGGTAAACCTTAGGTCTTCTCCGGGTCTTCCGATACCCTGTTCTGGCTTCTCTCGAACGCCTCATACCCCAGTTGAAAGAAAAGCAATTCTTAGCATCCTAAGTGGTCTAAGTAGTTCTACTCCTTTTCCTGACCCCCCACACAGCCAGCTTTCCTTTTTAACAGAAAAACTGAACGTGCCTCACGAGGCTGGGCCTAGTACAGTCGGTCCTACAATTTCCATTGCCCTAGCCCAGCGCCAATATCAGGAATTTCTTACCGAAGACTCAACGCACGTATCATGCCAAGCCACTGAATCCAGTATGGATGAATCTGTTCAAACAGGAACGTTACGGCAGCCCCCTCCGTACAACCAGATTTTACAAAAATATTGACTTTAAAAGAAAATGTAACGGATGTGTTAATGCTTGTTACAAATTTTTTGTCAATTTACAAATGTGATTCAAGAAGTGAGCCTACAAATAATTCCATCCCAAACGACATTAATTACACTTTTAGGCTCTCATCATCAAAAAAGTGCATTGTCCTTAAGCTCAATGAATATTAATGAAGGAAGCAGAGGATTAAGTTCGTCAACTTTAGCCACTAAAAGTGACATAAATCAAACTCCAGAAATTGTACCTGCCCACAATCTCACCTCTATTCAACCTAATTATAATCCTGACCTTGAGAGCACAGATGTCCGAATTCATTTTGACTGTACGAAAGTGAATCTGCCTAATAATAATGGCTTCCCTGCTAGTATTCGCAAGTATCCTAATATAATTTTGACAGGTTTTTGCAAATTAGGAGGTAAATATGATTTTGGACATGATCGGGCTCCAAGCAAGCTGCTGGAAAAAAACGTTTCTGACAATAGTGCTATCAAAAATTGCAAGTTTTTTAAACTGTGAAATTGCAAATTAGTTTCAAAGAGGCCCTATAGTCATGGGTCAATTACCCATAGCCTGATATAACGAAATAAACATAGTCCAAGAGTTTGTTCCCGTTTTTCATATAACACGTGCGACCAAAAGAAGTGCTCGTTATTACACTTATGTCGTTTGTACCTCACTGCAAGTGTGCTAAAGCAAAGTGTAATTTTGACCAGGTTCCTTTATGTAAGTTAGCATCAAGCGGGTGATGTTTCGGGTGTGATAACCTGCATATTTTTTTCCTTTTCACAAAAGGAAATCAAGCTGCAAACGAAAGTCAAGTGCACAAACTTGGGGAGTCCCAGCTGTTACCAGTCAAAGATTCCACACTGGAAAGTCCTTTTTTTAGGCAGCACTACGGACCCCTTTCCTCCCTTTTTAAATACCCCGCATTATCTCCCTCCCTATTCGATACAAAGCAACATGCCCAGGGTTTCCTCCCCCCGAAACACCCCTCCAATCCAGAAATTTACTCATAGCTAGTCAAATCACCATCACATCCAAACCCTCCCACAATCCTCTCTTGCTCATATCCCTCCCGGTCTCAAACTCTCTTGCATACCCTACCCTCTCCATGCGCCCAAGATGTTTTTGAATGATTTGGGCCTCCGCCCATCATTTGCCAATGTGAATCGACCTCCCTATCCCAAGGAAGTTCCCATTCTACTTCCCTTTCCAAGTACCTTTTTGCCTTCCCATCTCCCTCTTTCTTCTCTATCAAAAATCCTCCCAATTAGACTCCTTCTTACCATATTTCCACGAAACCCCACCTCCAGCCCGTTTGTTTTATCCCTCGTGCTTACCCTGTCAACGTGACTAAGGTCTGAGACTTTTTGCATTTAATAATTGTCTTGTAAGAAATCCTAACTGTTCTCCTTCCCGTCAACTAGAAACAAGTACCACCTTCCTCATTACGCTTCGTCCATATTCTTGCCCGTCCTCCATCTCCAAATCCACAATGTAAATCCTTCTCTTACCCTTCTTCTCCAAAGTATCATAAAATTAAATTAAAACCATACCCAGGAAATTCTCAAACTCATCAAGTCTCACTGTGGTCATTTTTCCTAAATGCGGTGATTTTTCCAATTGGTTTTTTTCCCCTTAACTTTTAGTTAGCCTACTAATGCTGAAAGTCTTAATTTTGAAAAGCTTGCCGAACTAGAGATGCTTTCAGAATCTAATCTAATAGATAATTATAGCTGTTACTGAAGTACAATCCTATGACCCAGAGGTCCCTGCGCCTGACAAACTATTCAGAGAGTTTATTAAACTCCGTCCTTTAGGCGACCCACTCGGAAAAAAGGTGGCCGTATTTGTTCTTTGCTAAGAGTTACCTTTACCCAAAGGTTATTCGAGTCCCTAGTTTATCCGAGTATGATGAAATCCTCTGGCTATGTATTAGACCAAAAGTACTCTCTCGTCCAATTTTAATTTACTCCCCAAATCAAATTACTCCCCTATTACTCCCCAAATCAAAATATCGGTTCAAAACGTAAATTCTTCCACCAATTGTAGACGAGTATTGATTTTGTTATTTCTAAGCACCCCAATACTGTCCTTTTTTTTAGTTTCTGATGCCAACGACCTTAAAATGGATTTTGTTTTGCTCCTCACTTAAAGTAAAGCAATGTTTTAAAATAACAACGACTAGGGGAAATACCTCTGTTGAGGTTATTTTAAATAATATGTATACTTTTACAATCCTCCCTCAGCTTTCCCCCATTAGGTGGGAGTTATCATCTTTCGATTCTTTTATCCCCCTCCTCAAATTTTAAGCATTCTTTCGGTGCTTATTGCCCCCTTCAATATTCCGGTCTTCTTTCTTTCGGCATGTGGCTGAATACTGAATATTGGGCTGATATTTATCGTTTAAAAAGTATTAATGAGAAAATGGCTATGATCCACAAAAAGCTAATTGGAAAATATCAAATTTGTTTCCAAAAAAAAAAAAGATTTAAAAAGTGCTCCAGTGAAAAACCCTTTATTAATTAAACTATAAATTAGAACCAATTTGAAGCTTTTCAAAAATGGTAAACTGGATGAAGCCAATAAACTAAGAAAATCAATTAAAAGAGAAATTCATAAACTGGCTTAATCGTACTACAAAAGTAAGCTTGAAGAATTATTCACTAATATTAAAAAAAAAAAAAAAAAAAAAAAATGTACTCCGAGGTTAAAAAGCTGTGTGGCAGGATGCTTAAGCGGCTTAACTTCAACCTATCCGAGCCCCCTATTGTTACTGCCAATAATCTAAATGAGTTTCTCCGTCTGAGATATAAAGAAGAATAGGAAAACTAAGAAAAACAGATGTTTGTCCTTTGGATATCCTGTTCCTCTTATTTGTGCCTTTGGTGACTTTCTTTCTAAGCCCTTGTCTTTCCTGCTTTACGAGATTACCGAGTCTGGGTGAGTTCCAACAATTTCGAAACAGGGTTTCATAATCCCTTTGAAAAAGAAAAACGAGAAGCCTATTTTCTCGAAACTTTATGAAGGATTCCGAACAGATTGGCTAAAGAAAAAATCCTACCTTTTACTGACCTGAGGCAATTTATGAACCCAAAACTCACTTCTACCTCCCACTACCTCATTTCTCTCATTGACCAATTCAGGAGAATCCTCGAAAAGCCCAATTCCTGGCTCAATTTAATCTCCATTGACCTTCAGAAAGCATTTCACCTTGTTAACCACAATAGTTTAATTGATAAACTGGTCAGTGAGTTCAATGTTGATGCCTTACTGGTGAAATTGGTAGCCTCCTTCTTAACAAATAGATCGCAGGTTGTCAAATACTAGAAACATTGTTCAAGCCCTCTCCAGTTCACTATGGCATACCCCAAGGCACTCTCCTAGGTCCTGTTGTTTTTTCAGTCATGATTAACATTCTCGCGAAGGAATTTCCTGAATTTGATGATGACCTAACGGGTTTTTGAAACTTGCTTCAGAAATTTAATAAGCGACCCTACGAGCATCCTCAATGAAATTGGAAATGAGGACTTTAACTTAGACATGACAGTAAATCCCTCTAAATCCTTTGTTTCCTCAAATCCTCGCCCTGTTTTCTTAATCTTATCCCTCCTGAAATTTCTGTGTCTTAATTAAACTACTTGGCGTCACAATTTTTTCAAATTTAAAGTGGAATATCCACGTTAACGACATCATCCGTAGAGCCATTGTGTCTATCGCCCTCCTTAAGCCCCTAAATAAATTTAGCGTCCCCCTTCCCAGTCCTTAAGGATTTACAGGTCTTTTTTCTGCCTACATCTTGAATATGCTTGTCCAGTTTGGCACCTTGGTATCTCTCGTGAAGATTAAAAAAAAAAAAAAAAAAAATGGATCAATAAAAAAAGGGCCTTGCGAATAATTTTGAAAGAAGGCAAGGTGTCAAGCAATCTGCTCCTAAAAAAAGCTAGTTTGGAAATCGTTGAGGGAAGAAGGGTTTCACTGTGCCACCGTTTTGCAAAAAATGCAATAACAAACCCTCGGACGGCAAATATTTTTCTCAAACGTCACTCCCATCCAGATTAAGGCTGCCTCGAGGTGTTTCTGAGCCCATCCCTATTTTATCCCCCATTCGCTGTGTTACTTCCAAATATGAAAAAAAA
Source organism: Artemia franciscana (assembly GCF_032884065.1). Lineage (NCBI taxonomy): Eukaryota > Metazoa > Arthropoda > Branchiopoda > Anostraca > Artemiidae > Artemia > Artemia franciscana. The sequence goes on along the minus strand of NC_088863.1, from coordinate 63,297,335 downwards.
AACTTTTCTTCGCTTCATCACGGAAAAATAAATAAAATATTCGACTAGATTCTCTCTTTTGTTTTTCTCTTTTTTTCATTGACTGATTGTGCTACCCAGGTTGAACTTACTTGCCTGTTCCTCCCTCTGTTTTTTTGGTTACCCGCTTAATTTTTATGTATTTTATATTTCATTCTCGGTTTTTTGTTTATTCGCTTATTTTTGTCCCCTGCTTTTTGACCGGTTTTTATCTTTTTGCTCTTTTTATTTTTTAGTGCCCCTTTTAATTTATATATATATATATATATATATATATATATATATATATATATATATATATATATATATATATATATATATATATATATATATATATATATATATATATATATATATATATATCTTGTCCTTTTTTGCATTTATTTACTTATTTTGCCCCCCTTTCCCTAGGTTTATGTCCCTTTTATTTCTTTTTCTGATTTTTATTTTTTTTTAATTCAGTTTGACAGTTTTTACCTTTTTAACCTTTTAATTGTTTTATTACAGTTTAATTACTGACTCATAAATGATTGTTCATTTTTTTTTTTTTTTTTACTTTTGCGAGTTTTAGTGCAACCTTGTGATTTGTCGACTCTGAAGTACAAATTCGACCCTTTGTGGGCTTGTGATAGAGTTTTTTTTTTTTAAATTAATACCTTATCTAGCTGTATATCATTAAAACATTTAAAAATGTACTCCAGGATGTACATGGTCTTCGGCACTATTGCAAAAAAAACTTTTTTTGTGTTTCCCCGGAAAAATGTTTCTGATTTTGTAAAGAAATGTGAATGGATAAGGCAAATACCATATTCCCGGAGTATTGTAACTTAACAAGTTGACTTTTTTTTTCAGGGCCAAAAAGGCCCTCGACTAGAAAAGTGTCCCAATTCAAAGCGACTTAACAATGATCTTTTAAGAATTAAATGAAAAAAAAACAAGTTTTCTTTAACTGCGAGTAAGGAGTGACATTGAAACTTAAAACGAACAGAAATTATTCCATATTTGAAAGGGGTTGTCCCCTCTTCAACGCCCCGCTCTTTACGCTAAAGTTTGACTCTTTGTCACAACTCTACTTTTTAAAACAATAAAAACACTTTAGCGTAAAGAGCGAGGCGTTGAGGAGGGGACAATCCCTTTCATATACGGAATAATTTCTGTTCGTTTTAAGCTTAAATGTCGCTCCTTACTTGCAGTTAAAAACACTTGTTTTTTTTTATTTAATTTCTGGACGTTTTTGAATTAATGCATGTTTTGATTTTGGTTCACCGCACATGAATAAATAAAACGAATTTGAAATTTCGTCAATACCTCGCTCTTTATACTAAAGCTTGAATTTTGTCCCAAATCTTTAAGAATGACCCCCGAATCACAAAGGCCATAGAATAAATAGTTGAAATTACTAAAAATGCTTTAGCGTGAAGACCAAGGTATTGTGAGGAGACGAACCCCCTTATATGCGTAATATTTTATGTTCGTTTTTAGTTTAAATGTTGCTCATTACTTCTAGTTTGAAAAAAAATCTATTTTTTCATTGTTTTTTTTAAATAATGCTAGAAAATAGAAATTCTCTTCCCTAATGATAAATTCCTCTATGGATAGATCCTCCCACGTAACCCTCTCCCCTGACTCACCCCCAACCCAACGCGAAAAAGTCCCCCTGGAAACGTCTGTACACTTCATAATAACCCTTACTATATGTAAACAATGGTCAAAGTTTGTAACTTGCAGCCCCTTCCCGGGGACTCTGGGGGATTAAGTCGTCCCCAGACATAGTTATTAAGTTTTCGACTAAGCTGAACAAAATGGCTATTTCAAAATTCGATCCGGTAACTTTGGGGAAAAAAGTTCGTGGGAGGGGGTTTAGGTGCCCTCTAATTTTTTTGGTCACTTAAAAAGGGCAATAGAGGTTTTAATTTCCGTTAGAATGAGCTCTCTCGCGACATTCTATGACCACTGGATTGATAAGATCACCCCTGGGAAACAAACAAGTACAAATAAACAGGCATCCGTTATCTATCTTTTGGCAAAAAATACAAAATTCCACATTTTTGTAGATAGGAGCTTAAAATTCCTACAGTAGGGTTCTCTGATAAACTAAATCTGATTTTATTTCATTAAATTTTATTTTCATTATATTTTCATTAAAGATTCTATTACGTTTAGTTGGTGTTTCCCCCTATTTTCTAAAATAAGGCAAATTTTCTCAGGCTTATAACTTTTGATAGGTAAGACTAAACTTAATGAAACTTATATATTTAGAATCAGCATTAAAATTCGATTCTTTTGATGTAACTATTGGTATCAAAATTTCGTTTTTTGGAGTTTTGGTTACTATTGAGCCGAGTCGCTCCTTACTACAGTTCGTTACCACAAACTGTTTGATAGTATAAAAAAATGTTCTTCTTACATATCGTTTTCAGTTTAAGGGGAAAAGTTCAAGAATGGAAAAATCAATTCTTAGATTGCTTTTAGCCATTAAAATGGTAATGTATTTGCACTTTGTTTAATGTGTTTCAGGAGGAGGGGCCAGATTTAGGCCTTTCCGATGTACAGTCTTGGTCCAAGTATCCTGAATCAATAAGTACGGTCCTTTGATGCCCAATTCTTCAGACTTTTGTTATGCAAATAGAAACTTCTCTATTATGCAAGTTAACAACCTTTAAGCAGATCTCCCATCAATTTATCTGATCTTACCACTATGGGTTTACGATTTGCATTCTGACTATGTGCTACTGAGGAGTCCATCAGATCTAAGGAGTCGAGAAAGCGCTTAATATAACCTAATTTTGCAGCAAATAGATATTATTCTTGTAAGAACACATAAACCATCAAAGACAACCATTTTTGTGAAGGCAGAGTTTCCAGACTGAAATTATTGAGGAAGGAAAGTAACCCCCTTTCCGAATTAGGAAAATAACCTGTTTCATATTTTCGTTGAAAAAAAAAGGAAATGCCCTCACCACTTTAATGGTGCATTTACAGGAATATTAATTGGAGGAGAGGGAAATCACCCCCTCTAAATAAAAAAAAATATATGTTCTTAAAAATTTAGGGGGAGAGGGGGTACTTACCCTTCCTTCAAATTTCCATTTCTGAAAATGAGCCATCACAAGAAGGTAGGCATTTCCGCTCCCCCCCTGTATAATGTGTTTGTCTTGTTTTCGCTATTAACCAAAGATGAAGGACGACAGAAATGCCTCCTGTTAAGTTTTGATAAATGTCCGTTTCCTATCTTCGTTAAAAAAAAAAAAAAAAAAAAAAAAAAAAAAAAAAAAAAAAAAAAAAGCTTTCCCCCTCCTACATTCTTGTGAATTAGTGTACCACTCATGCTTTTACTAAAAAAGAAAAGAAAAATAAGATAATGGTCATACATAAATATTTATTCATTAATTGAATCTGTGTATATAATTCTGTGTCGGCAAAAATTGTATAGTTGAACAGTTTATTTTCTGCTTTGCCAATAAAAATTCAACAACTTTTTGGTTACTTTTAATCTAATTTTCTTGTTTCTTGTAATTATTTGTAGATTTGATTGATGGGATAACCGATCAATCGGACCGGACCAGGGACCGACTAATGCGTCAGACTGATAATGTCATTGCTACCGGGAAAAAGGATGTAACCTGGCGTAAGTAGCATTAGATATCACGTGCTAGAAGCCAGTCGTCATCAGTGATAATGAATTTCTTGCTCTTATTGGTCGTAAAAAGGCCGCTGTGAGGTGCCTAAAAACGCATTTCTATACCAAAGTTAAATAACTAACTCTCTGTGAGCCTTCCGATAAATATAGAAAGAGGTATGGGTGGAGGGTGGAAATGAAACTTTCGTCTCCTTTCATTTAGGCTAGACCTGAATAAGGGTGCTTTACCTCCCTTATTGTTCTGTAATAACCCTACTGACTTTTATTTTAAAGCTTTATTGTTGGTCTACGCCTTTATTTTGTATTATAGGAGGGAGGGTTGAGATATGGGATAAAAACAACCCTTTCATTGTGACAATATTTTCTATGTGGCACACAATACCAATCTCTGCTTGTTCAGGAGTTTGGATCCTAACTGTTGCAAGGCTTAGTGACAGACTTGCTCCTGTCACTAAAAAGATTTGGCATCTGAAATGTCGACAATTCTTGGTGCGGAGTTAGGTTAAAACAGCCTGTTCCTCGGCTCAAGCACAATTAAAAAAAGTACTCATCATTTTAGGACTGATGCAATTAGAAATTTAAAGATAATTAATTATGATGTGTTCTGGAACACGCTTAATTTCTTCGCTTGAGCTTCATAAATGCCTCACACCCATCGTCTCGTTAATGATATTTTTTTTTTATAGATACTGAACTTTGATGGTATCCGTCATATTGTTTCATAGGCAATGCATTTTCCTCTATACAGTAAAACAATTATTTTAGGAGGAATCTTACTTCCATTTTGATCTAATGCTATTTTCCTATCTTAAACAATGCTCAATATCTTTCTAAGGAATTGGTTTTTTTTTTTTTTACTTACTCTAAATTCTATAAAGCTCTATTTCAAGATGATAGAAATAAATGAAAATATGAATGGGATATAATTTGAAACAGCTCAGTTATCTAAATTAAACGTACGAACTGGATTTTATTTATGTCATCTGATTTCTTCAAAAACTTGTGTTTTAGTTTGTTTTCGAAAACGGCCTCTGTTGACGCACAAACTCTATTTTTGGTCAGATTACGGCTTATAAAGCCAATAATGCTCAGGGGTAGTTTAATAGCTTTTATATGTATTTTTGAACAAGATATTTAAACAAGGTCCAATTTTGTTAAAATCCATTATCTATCACAACTTTGACGAAACAGGTTGGTCCAATTTGGCATGCGGAAGTCTATTCCTAATGGGGTTGTTTTATTACGGCTTAACTTGACTTCTTCATTGACGGCTATAGAGAAATATAAAGATGTTAATCTTTATAGAGATCTAATAGAAAGGAGCCGACGTTTACTACCCTTTCCCAGAGCTGGCTGGTCTCCAATCACTTCGACTTATAAAAAGGACTAGAACTCTCAATTTCAGATGCAAAAATTACCCTCCAAAGTTTCTGCGACCATGAGGTTGAGAAAGAAGCAGTCTCTTTCGTATACGCCGTTATAATTTTGGGGTTGAATGTTATTATTTTCTTTTATGATCACAGCGTAGAATAGAAATGTTTCCATAAATTAAGAGCGATTAAATTTCAATTTCACATTTTGTATGTTTTTTTTGTACCCCCCCCCCCAGTGGAAAAACAACCCATCCAAAACAAAATTTTTGGCTAAGGCCCTGGGGATTGTACATCAATCTCTACCTCCACCCTCCCCTCGTCTCTCCCTTAGAACTAGTTCTATATCAATCAGTTCGTGCTGTCAGTGAGTAGCGACTCAGAACAGTAGTAACCAAAACTCTAAAAAACCTAATTTTGATACCAATAGACACATCACAAGAATTGTCTTTCATGCTGATTCCAAATATATAAAATTTATCAAGAATTCATTACTAATCATAAAATTTATTTTATGATTAGTAATATTTTTTGATTAGTTACTGTTATCCATCAAAAGTTAAGGTTGAGAAAATTTTCAAGGTTTTTGAAAAAGGTGGTAAACATCACCTAAACGTCAAGGAATCTGAATGAAAATCCCATCATCAGATTTAGAATATTTGAGAACCCTAGTATAGAAGTTTCAAGCTTTTATATAGCAAAATATAGACTTTTGTTGTTTTTTTTTTTTTGGCCAGAAGAAAGATAACGTATACGTGCTTATTGTATTAAATAAAGAAAAGCTTTTTCAACTGAAAGTAAGGAGCAGCATCAAAAAATAAAACGATAAGAAATTATTACGTATATGAGGAGGTTCACCCCCTCCGTCAATACCTCGCTCTTTACGCTAAAGTTCGAATTCTGCTTCAATTCTTTCAGAAGAACCCCTATATTATAAAGGGTTTAGTTAGAATAAATAGCTCTTTTGAAAGTAATAAAAATACTTCAATGTAAAGAGCTAGGTATTGGTGAGGGGGCGGGCCCCCTCACCAATGCCATTCTCTTGGAGGAAAAAATCCTTCAAGAAAATGTCTGTATACCTCCCAAAAACCAATATAACACGTACACAATGGCAAAGTTGACAACTTGCAGCCCTTCCCCTGGGGGCTGTGGGGGGATTAAGTCATCCTCAAAGACATATTTATTAAATTTTTGACTATGCTTAACATAATGGCTATCCCAAAATTTTATCGGCGACTTTGGGAGAAAATGATCGTGAGAGGAGCCTAGTTGCCCTCCAATTTTTTTGGTCACTTAAAAATGGCACTAGAAGTTTCAATTTCCGTTCGAATTAGCCCTCTCGCGATATTCTAGGACAACTGATTCAATACGATCACTCCTGAGAAGAAGAAAATCCGCATCCGTGATCTTTCTTCTGGCAAAAAGTACAAATTCTACATTAGATAGGAATAAAACATAGAAAACATAGGGATGTTTTCAGTAAAATACTAGTTTTCTGTATTTCTGCAAACATAGGAACATATCAACAGTTTACTTATTTGTAACAGTTTTATTGATACATGTTACATAGGCTGTGGAGTAATAATTTTTGTTCGTTTTAAGTTTCAAATTCGCTCTTTAGTTCCCTCGGAAAAACTTTGTTTTTTAAAATAAACCTTTGCTCGTTTTTTATTAAAATTTAATTTAGAAACAACCCTGTCATGACATTTTTTTATTTTGTACGGGATGATTTCTGTTCCTTTTAAGTTGTAATGTTGGTCCTTACTTTCAGTTGATTTTTTTTTTTTTTATATAATTTCTAATTAACTTCAATCTAGGGGAGATAAGATACCTAAACCTTTATTAAGGGGCTTAACTAAGAAGCCGCTCTAGAAATGAAGGAAAAATTAAGTTTAAAGTGAAAAAAAACATGGTGTTGTTTCTTTTTGTAAAAAAAATTAAAAACGGAAGAAATAGATATTTAATTCTTTGTTTAAAAAACCTAAAATTTAGCATCATTTAAGAAAGTAGCTCCAGGTGAGTAGCTTTAACACAAAAGGTTAACTAAGCGGACAGGTTTGTATATAGACATTTTTGCGGAAAATTTTGCTAGCTCAACAGAAATGTGCCTTTTGACTTAGGGTATTATTTTACCTGTCCCTAAATAAGAAGCTACTAATTGCTCAGAAATGAAGGGAAATTTCCAAAAAAGATATTTTTTTTGTGTAGGTACGATAAATAGTATAATAAACCAAGTTTGTTTTCATTTGTCTTTCTTCCTCTTTGGATGCACAATCTTACGTATGGAGAGAATATTATGGTGGAATTGTCAAATAAACAATTTTAATATTTAAGCATAACAATAAATAATCCTTCTTTTAATATACAACTTTAAGTTGGTCCAGAACCACATGCCTACAGTTCTCCAACCACAAAGTGGTCAGGGGTGTAATTTGCTATTGGGCAGAGGAGCAACTTCCCCTGTCATACCTCAGTTTTCCCCCAGATATCAGTTCGCCCTCACCCCCCTCCCAGCTGAAATTTAGTTTCTCTAAAAATGATGCCAAAACTAAGATAAGTCTGCATAATTTAAGAATCCACCGAAACAGGTCAGTTTTCTTTGGTACATTTTCATTGTGTTTTAGTTTTCTCTGTTATTTCCCCTTGATTTGGGAAAATTGGCTCCAACTTCAAAACGCCCCACCCCCACAGGATTTTGAGAAAATTACGCCATTCGCTGGAGTAAGGATTTAATGGTTTACTCAGAAGGACGTTGCAAACCATGAAACGGATGACCTCTGTTCCCTTTTGAGTCAAAATGCTTGACCAAATACCTTCCTGGTATATGCTTTTCCACATTCAGAAAAACAGTAAAATTATCTGAAAATGATCGTATAGAAGAGATTAAACCATGATTGAAAAAAAAACCTAAAGAGGAATCGAACGCAAGATACTTTAATTTGAAGTTGAACGATGTAGTAACAGAATCACGCCTCTAATAATCTGATTCGATATATTGGTGTTTCTACCTTAATTCCGTAGCTTATTAAGGGAGCTTGGCAAGCTTTTCTATTTAAGAAGTGATATTAGAAGTGCTGTTTTTAGTGCTATATCACACTTACGGATGGTAGAATTGATAAACATTCCGTAGGTATGAGCAATAGCTTTTAAATGAGCCATTAAATGTCATTCTAAAAAGTTTTGGCTGCCCACTAGTCCCAGCTTTTCTACCCGAGACATGGCACCAAAAGTGTCGTTTTTAGTGGCATTTGGAACTTGCTGATGGTGGATTTTATAGGAAGGACGTAGCTATGAGCAGTATCTTTTAAATGAGCTATTAAAAATGCGTAAGATACCTACGATAACAATACGCCCATACCGATATGCATGATATCGATACGTCCGATACGAATACATTTCGCAGCCCTTTCTTCAGGGACTATGGAGGGTTTTGTCATCACCAAAACAAAAGATATTAGACCTTTGACCTCTGTTGAAAAAAATGGCTATTTCGAAATTTTGATTGGATGACTTTCGGTGGAGGGGGGCTAGTTACCCTCCAATCTTTTAGTTCAGTTAAAAAGGATACTAGAAAATTTAATTTCTGTTGAAATGAGCTATTACACATCTCTCTGTGATGTTCTGGTCCCCCCTAGCCCTGCTAGAAAAAAAAAAAAAAAAAAAAAACAAAAACGGGAGACAGATCAGTTCTACCCATACAAAAAATTGATTTTCCTTGTTGTTTATAGTGGGTCACCGTAATTACCCCCCAGAAGATTTTCCACCATGCTGATTTCAATGGTACAGTTTTCGTTTTGATCTGACGCGCTTTTTTCGAGGGGTTCCAGATTTTTTTTTTAAATCAACATAAATTTCTTTTCGCAATGAACTTTTATTTTTAAGACGAACTGAAATAATAGTTACCATTTTTGGGTCAGTTTCAGGTGATATTTTTTTCGCTAGATATTTTTTTTCTAAGCGCATTTTTTTACTTTTGGTTACAGTGGACTGTGGTTCGCTTACCGCAGTAACCACGACTGAATTATATCAATAGATACAGAGCCATTACCAGGGTTGGTGATACCTGGAGAATTAAAACGCCCGCCTCTATACTCAAATATAAGCAAAAAAATTGATTCGAAGTTAAAATTTTGATCAAAGTGGGCAGGCACTTCCACCTCAGCTGGGGTGCCCGGTGCTGTTGCCCTGGTCGTATCTATCCCCTTTGAATGGTTTTGGATACATACAATAGGAAACCATAAACCTTTGGGAGTCGGTATTCACTCCAACCGCGGCTGGCTGATTTCCAATCACTATAAAAAAGGATAAGAACTCTCAATTTTTGGTCTAATGAGCACCCTCTAAAGTTTCTATAATCATGAAGGGAAGACGTGGATAAGGAAGGGGCAGTCTCCCTCAAAAACAGAACAAATTCAACTCATTTTGATGTTTAATGTTACACTTTACTTCCATAATAGCAGCACAGACCAGGAATATTCCGAGAAATCATAAGAAAGTAAATATCAGTTTTACATTTTGATGCGTGTTTTTAAAGGTTTTTTTACTCCCCCCCAGCCTAAAAATAGCCCCCCTTGAACAGAAGTCTTGGTTTGAGGGTTAAATATCAGTTTTTACCTCCACTCTCCCCCTCGTCTCTCCCCCTCGTCTCTCCCTTGGTACTGCTTATGTATTTGTCTGAAGCTTCAATGAGGGCTGGGTTGTTTTGGCGTTAAAATGCACCCTTTGGGGTAACATCCTCCCTCTCTAACTAGAAAATGATTAGAGAGCCCCACTATAGAAGTTTAATTTAAGTTTTTTAATTTGTCCCTTACTTATAGATAGTATTTGCTATTAAAAACATTCAGACATTTTTCGCAGGTTTCCTTCTGCAGGGGAAGGGATTTTTCCATTGTAAACAATGGACAAATAACAGAAATTAAAAAGGCCCTTAAACTTCTACAATGAGGTTTTCTAATATTTAAGTAGTTACGCAGGGAGGGAGATACCTCAAAATTTGGAATTTAATGCCGAAACATCCCAGCTCTTATTGAGCCTTCAGATAAATAAAGAACGAGTTCTAAAGGGGACGCGAGGGGAGTGTGGTGGTAAAAATGACAAATAATCCCTGAGGCCGTAAACATGACTTTTGTTGTTTGGAGGAGGGTAAAAATGAGACTTCAAAACATGCATAAAAAATTTGAAATTGATCTTTAGTCCCTTTTGATTTATTGGAATATTTCTGGTCCATGCTATTATTACGAAAGTAAAAAAATAACATAAAAAACGAAAACGAACAGAATTTATGGCTTGTTCCTCGTCAGAAGGAACAGAAATTGCCCCTTCCTCGTCCCCGCCTCCAAATTATAGTCGCAATAACTTCAGAGGGGGTACATTAGAGCAGAAATTGAGAGCTCTGGTCTTTTTTTTTTACGTCGACAGTGACTGGAGACCATGAGAAATATTTTCTAGGGAGGGTGGGGGAACACCTAGACCTAAACCTTTGTATATGCAAGCACTGTTGTAAAAAAGGAGGATTTACTGTTCTTTACTTGGGACAATTATCAATAATATTCAATTTCAACTAATTAAATTTTGCATTGCAAATAATGAAGTTTTTTTATATAACAGTTTTTAAATTATTATACATACATATATATATATATATATATATATATATATATATATATATATATATATATATATATATATATATATTTTACGTCTTTTTTTTTACGTCGACAGTGACTGGAGACCATGATTAAAAGGGCCTCTGAGTTCCTTTGGCTTAAACTGGAAAGTAACACCCACGTGGTTGCAAGCATTGGCAATAAAATAATTTTTCAGATGATTTAGAATTTTCGCGGGAAAAGTTGAGGCACCATTAAATGCTTATGACGGGCTGCTTATCTCAGAAATTTAGAATCAAGTGTGTATGTGAACTTTGCATGAAATACATTGAAATAAAATATTCTCATCTATTTGTTACCAAGTGGCTGGAATTCATAATGCTAGTTTTATGTGGACTATGGGAAATCTAGTGATAACGGCCATACTAATTAGCATACACTGCAATGAAATTTTTTGAATAATTTTAGAGTAAATAGTCGTTGAGAAGAAAAAAAAACTGCAAAAGTTTTAAAAAAATTCCTGTAAATTCTATTTCGAGGGATTTAAAAGAAAGGGCTGGAGGGAAGCGACGAAGACTCACGAATTGGAATTTTTGCTCTAAAAGCTTTTATTTATAAGCTTCACTTCTTCAGTCTCGCCTTCTTTTATTCTATGCTTATGGCATATCTAGAATAATTATATTAATCGTAATATCTTACTAGTCTTGGCAATTAAAACAAGAGCTGAAACATCATATGGCACTTGTGACCAAGAGCTCATATGGCATGAGCTCTAGCAAAATTCTAAGAATCAATTGATCGATTTGAAAGAAAAATGAAAGGCTACTTATTTTTTCTAATCTTTCCTCTCCCTTCAGCCCCCCGGATGGTCGAATCGGGGAAAACGACTTTATGAAGTCAATTTGTGCAGGTCCCTGAAACGCCTACCAAATTTTCATCGAACTTGCACGTCCAGAAGCACTGAACTCGCCAAAGCACTGGACCCCCCCCCCCCCTTAACACTCCCAAAGAGAGCGGGTCCAGTCCGTTTACGCCAATCACGTATTTACGATATTCGCTTATTCTACCCACCAAGTTTTGTCCCGTTCTCTCCACTCTAAGCGTTTTTCAAGACCTCCGGTTTCCCCTTCCAACTCCCCCCAATGTTACCATATCTAGTCGGGATTTAAAATAAGACCTCCGAGACACGAGTTCCTTCTAAATATCAAATTTCATTAAGATCCAGTCACCCGTTCTTAAGTATAAACCACCTCGATTTTTCCGAATACCGCCCAAACTCCCCCAAAGAGAGCCGATTCAGTCTGGTTATGTCAATCACGTATCTAGGACTTGTACTTATTCTTTCCACCAAGTTTCATCTGACCTCTCCACTCTTAGCGTTTTCTAAGATTTCCCGTTTCCCCATCCAACTTCCCAATATCACCGGATATGGTCGGAATTTAAAGTAAGAGCTCTGAGACAAGAAGTCCTTCTAAACATCAAATTTCATTAAGATCCAATCACTTCTTCGTAAGTTAAAAATACGTAATTTTTTTTCTATTTTTTTCAGAATTAACTCTCCCCCAAAGAGAGCTGATACGTTCTGGTTATGTCAATCACGTATCTAGGACTCATGCTTATTTTTCCACCAGGTTCCATACCGATCCCTCCACTCTTAAGTGTTTTTCAAAATTTTATGTTTCCCACTCCAACTCCCCCTAATGTCACCGTATCCGGTCGGTATTTAAAATAAGACCGCTGATATACGATGTCCTTCTAAATATCAATTTTCATTAAGATCCGAATACTCGTTCCTAAGTTAAAAATACCTCATTTTTTCTAATTTTTTCGAATTAACCGTCTCCCCACTCCCAACCCCACCCCCCAGATGGTCGAATCGGGGAAACGACGATTTCTAATTTAATATGGTCTGGTTTCTGATACTCCTGTCAAATTCCATCATCCTATATTATCTGGAAGTGCCTAAACTAGAAAAACCGGGACTGACAGACCGACAGAATCTGCGATCGCTATATGTCACTTGGTAAACACCAAGCGTCATAAAGAGGCAAAAGCGATTGAAACCTTGCTCGAAGGAATTAAGTTTACGTCTTCTCTGAGTTAGTTTTTAGCTCTGCAGATCATTCGATTGTATAGATTCGAAGTATTTTCCCTGTATATGGAATTCTGGGACAGTCAGCATTGGTGAGGCTAGGAGTTGCTATCGTTTCCTCAACTTTGGTAATGATCACAATGCGTATTGTCGTAGAAGTTGGGAGGGAGAAGTAGAAGTAAAGAGTTTCAGACTAGCTACCAAAAAAGCAAGAATAGCATTGAAAACACGCCCTTGATTTGTTTTTATCTGAGTGAATTGCCTTGTTTTCCGTTTTGGTGAAAGTTTCTACTATGAATAACACAAGGGGCTAAATCTAGAAATCACACCTCTAGAAGACAAAAAAAAAACAACTCTGACAATAGTTTCACCTTTGCAAACATAATTTACTTGCGTTGTTCCAGTTGTAAGGAACTAATTTGATTGCATTAAAATTTAATGATTGCATTTTTTATTAATTAAATGATTGCATTATTTATTGCATTAATTTAATTTGATTGCATTAAAATTTGCTAAACATCTACATAAAAGTTCTTCTATCCAAAATATTTGAAGGGAGGGGAAGTGCCGACTATAAAATTAATTTCACCCAGGCGCGTAATTTGCTATGGGACAGGGGAGCAACTGCCTTTACCAGACTTGAGTTTTCTCTCTAAGCCCCAGATTGCCCCCCCCCCCAGCTGAAATTTAGTTTCTTCAAAAATCTTGTCAAAAATAAGATAAGCCTGCGTAATTCAAGTACGCTCAGAAACGGATCAGTTTTCTTCAGTATATCTTTACCTTTGTGGTACTATATGGTTCCAACTTTGCCCCCCCCCACCAGGATTTTGACAAAATTACGTCACTGATTTTACAACCCAAGATTGATATTTCGGAAAAACTAAATAAAATCAATACAATCCAGCCAAACATACTGGGACAGAAAAAGCGTAGGTTGTTTTCCTTTCCCTCATACGTGGCAGAGCGTGTGCGTCATGCAGTTACATGCGCCAAGTCTATATATTTTTAATTTATAGCTCTGAAATAATGCAATTTTGAATTATCTCAATTTTTCCTTTTTCTTTCAGCATACTGGCTGGCAATTGTCCTGCTGTTTATTGGAATCATTGTTGTCTCCTCACTACCAAAACTGTGAAATATAAACGTTTATTGAAAATTTTCCTCTTTTTTGGAAGTTATGGCCCGTTTCGCAAACATATTTTTATCACTACATTTTCCAAGTCCTATACATGAATATATTCATAGTGAACATAAAAAAGGTGATGAGAGTTTTCAGCTAATTCATCTAAGCTTTGTGTTGCCGATTTCCAAAATTTTTAAATCACCCAGCGATAGGATAGATAGATAGTCACATCTCAAACAATCGAACGATTGACAAAGAAAATACCGAAAACCTAATTTCTTGCAATGCTAAATGCAGTGAATGCTTTGTGGCGCTAATGTGCATAATAAACCATAAATTCGTTAAATGCCAGAATAAAATAGAAAAACGGAAAAAGTGAAAATCAGGCAAATTGTTATGCTATGTGTCTCTGTAATTTAATTTTTGCAGTTATTTTAACAGTAGCAACAAAAGTACAATAATTTATTAATCATAAAAAAAAATTAAAAAAAAACGGTTTCATTCAAAACTCATACTGACCTTCAACCTTGGGAGAAGATAAAGGTGATAATCACAAAATACGTCCTTCTTTGTTTACGTTAAATTCATTCTTCATGTTTTTTTTGTTTTTTTATTAGTAACAATGGTATTTGTTTAGTGGGTTTCATTTTTATGTGAATCCAAACACACACATAAAAATAACTCTCACACACATAAAAGTTAATTCGCAATGGAGCAAAAATTCGAAAATCAAATACATTTTAGAAAGAATTTTCAGGAAATACGAGTTACTTATCAGGTAGGCGCTGATATCTGGCATAAATTTCACGAATTGTTCAGTTCATTGAAATTCGTTTTTTTTTTTAACTAATGAGAATGATGCTGTACCAAAAAAAAAAAAAAATTCAAAATATACTGCCATTTAAAAACTGGTAGAAACCATTTATTGGACTGATCATATGGTCTGAAAAATACTATAATTTCTTTTATTTTAAGATGGCTTTGATTACGGTTTTGTAATCATTTTATTTCATCATAACTCGATGTATTGTTTTTAAAACAGTTATAATTTCCTACTCGAGCTTTCCCTACTTATTTTGGGAAACCAAATTTAAACTTTTTTATATATGCTGCTTTCTTCTATAGGCTATGCATCTTCTATCTCGTTTCTGTTTTTCGAAACAATTATTATAGTCAGCAATTATTTCTAAAATCTGTTATTAAAAATTATTTCCACAAACTAAACAAATACCACCAACTAAACACAATTTGTAGGATCAATTATAATGCAGCACTAAATTGCCTTAGAGGCATGTTTTTAATGATGCTGATAGAATAGGAATTTGAAAGCCCCTTTGGACTTGTATACAAAGAGAAAATCTGTCACATCGTCGTACCCTACCAGCACGGCAGTCAATCTAGAATTGGCTTAACACAGTGGAGTAATAGATGATCATCTCCAATCAATGGCAATTTTTCATTTCGTTGTCTACACAGACGTTTTGAAATACGTGGACTTTGATTAGTTTCATCTTTTGTCTATCTTTTGTACGAATAATGGTTTACTTTTCTTATTCTGTAAGTAACTCGTAATGTGTTGTGCGTCGTATGGAGATATTGTAAATGTGTCTAATACCAGCTTCTAGCTTACCTATTTTGTAAATATTTCTGAATAAATATTCTCCACAACAAACAAAAATGCCTTGTGCCGTGTACATAATTACTTTTTTCTTACATATCATATCCCACCAAGACTTTGGGGCAATCTAGTATCTGAATTCGCAAAAATATATATTGTCTCTAGCCTATCATAAATTAATATGTATGCGCAGTAAACTTGGAGAACAAGGATTATTTATGAAAGGACAGGAATCTGAGCAAATAATAACAATAAAAAAGATGTCTCTTAGCTGTGGGTTTTAATTAAGCAGATGGCGTTGAGCTGTAAAATACGAAATATGAAAAGATTGTGGAATATTGAAATTACGACATTTCTTGTTCAAAGTTGCTACGTTTTAGATGTAACAATCTCACATTAATTACATATGATTGATAAAAGGGGAGGCAACAAACGTTTTTAAGTTTTCAATTTTCGTTAATCACTTAATGTACTGTGTATTAAATTTTGACCTTTTGCTGCTAAATAAATATTCCATAAAAACGCGTTATGGACAAACAAAATTGTGACATTACTGGAATATCAATGTACATCTACTGAGAGTGCTAATTTAGCTAATAATTTTTGTTGACAAAGGGAATTTCATTTTATAAAACTTGTTATCAAGATTTTGTATCTTGTTTCAAACAATTTTTGATGGAAAAGTTGTCAGCTTGATTCAGGTAATAATAAGGCATTGAAGACATTGGTTGTCCTAAACCAACCAATTGATTTTGTAAATGGATTAACCATAGTTGAGTATCACTACCTTGTTTGTCCATGAGGAGCTATATTGCAGAACTCGAAATATTCACCGAAGTTCCTTGCCTTGTTATTTGTCGGTGTCTATTTCCTAATTAAGGTTAAGATAGAAAGTGAGGTGACTACTTGGCTCAGAGTAGAATCAGGAGTTAATCAGGGTTGTGTTTATTTCCGTTTATACTGATTATTTTGAAAGAATTTGTCCCAAGGAACATCATAAAGGCTATGCAAGAACACGTTATCACCTGAGAGGATGACACTATATTATTTTACACTGCCCCGTAAAAAAAATTTCAGTTAAATGAATGAATTTTTTGAAGTTTAAGAGTTCTGGGTATGAGAATAGGGTTAAAAACTAATGCTAGAAGGCCAAAGTCGCTTACACTACGGATTAATGAGGACTAAGACATGATGTTGGATTAAAAAAAAAAAAAAAAAAAAAAAAACAGAATCTGTAAAGTGGGTAGTTTCGCTTACCAAGGTAGAATTATTAATAATGAGAGGGGATTATGTTGACATAAAAATAAGAATCGCCGAGACACAAGGTGTTTATTTTCTTCTGCGATTGAAAGTCTGAGCTAAGATTAAGTTGTTCTGAAAACCACGGTAATGACTGTGGTCAAATGGCTCTCAGTATCGGGGCTAAAGTTGAGGAAGGTATACTGATTGTTTTTCCTGAAAAGTTGTCTAAGGACGTTTTAGGCACTGGTCTGAACTATGAAAAAAAAAAGCTCCACAGAAAATTTGGTTTTCTCCCTCTTGTCAGGGCTACAACGAAAGAAAGGTTAAGATGGCCAGGGAACGTTTCGGTATAACAATAAGAAGTTGTTTTACAAATTTATATAACCCTTCCTATAATTATACCCCTAGCGGGGTGGTTAGCACGCTAGAACTGGAATCCTTTATCTTTGAGGACATGGCCTTCGAGTCCTAGTGTCAGTGGTTATTTTGTTTGGAAGAAAGGTCATTGGCGTAACTCCATGAGCTCAGACATAGTCGACCCTGGGTACCCAAAGAAATATGGGGATGGTAAACAGGAAAGGTGTGAGAAAGCACCCCCCCCATTGAAATTCCTGGCTGAAGGGCCATGAAACGGAGATTTGCACCATCGGAAGGGACTGTAAAGTCCTATGCCGCAATCTTTACCTTACCAAGAATACATCGCAATCAACCGAATTGATATAGTAAAAAATATTCATTCCGAATTAGTATAATCTCCAGAATAAACATGACAGTATATAACCAAAAATATAAGGTACTATCTATAAAATTTTTAAACACATAACTGTTGCACTAGGTATAAAGTTATTATCTAATCACAACCTAAGGATTAGATTTGGGCCAAAATGGTGACCAATTCATCATAGTCTGTAAACTTAATAGAAAAAGTGGAATATCAAGAAAACGGCAATAAGAGGCGCATTAAGGTCTCAAAACTAGAAACTATCTCTGGCAGTGTCTTGACTATTCGACCCTGTTCTGTGTGTATGTTAACCTCTCTAACCCTCCCCCCCCCCCCGTTTAACAAAAATTAAGAACATGGTAAATTATCCAGAAAAATACAAGTAAAAAATCAACAAATAAAAGAAGCAAAGAAAATATAAAGCAGAAAACGTAGAAGGAAAAGTGGTGGTAAAGATAACGGCGTTTTAAGTTGACGTTCTGAATCACTCCTGTTCCAAAAGAAAATCAGCTCAAGAGTTACATGTACTCCGAACGATGAAAGTGAGAAAACCACGTTGGATCTAGTCTCAAGGAAAATTCCTGAAGAAAAGGAATATTCGAATATAATGTCTATGTTTTTCTCTCTAAAATTTCACTCCCTTTCCCCTTCCTCACAAAAAAAATTCTTCTTATGGATATATGATAAAATTTTGAAAAGTGGCTTCAACCTCTTTCCGCTTGTATCTCAAATGTAATGTAATAAAACAAAAAATGCCACTTACCAGTACCATAAATAATATATCCAGTTTTAGAAATACGAATTGGAATTTTATTTTAAGTTGGGCCAAAGATAGAATACTGACTTTCGCTAAAAAGGAGCCGGAGACATTATTTACATTCTGCCCCTTTTTTCTCTTCTGCGAGAAAACTCTACAATATAAGTGGTGGAATTAGCTTTTAAATTCCCGTTTTGCCCATGTTTAAGAGCCTTTAATATAGGACTTTGCCTGGGTAAATATTTGAAACGCTTTTCCATTCCATTGGTATCCACTTTTCCTCAATAGTTTTGCTGCCCGACCCTTAGGGAAAATTTTGGTAACAACACATACACCTTCTAGACTTGCATCGTTTTTTTTTTAAATTAGTTTTTATCATCATTGTGGGTGGACTCATCAGATCATGGGAACTGAAAACTTCCTGGTAGGGTGTAAAAAAGAGGATCTGAACAGATTGGAATGGAGGAAGATTTTACGTAGCCGTGTTGGCATCAAGTGGCTTGATGCTGCAGTGAGTTGCTAGTAGTAGCTGTAGTGATTCTCATCACCGTGAGAGCAAAACGGTTAACTTTCAGAGGAAAAAACGATTAAAACATTCATGAAATACTAATTGCCACCATTTTCTTTGTTATAGTGCATTGGAAAAGAGAGTTCATTTTAATAAATTCAATCAATTTATGACATTTTACCACTCAATTCGCCCCTAACCTTGCAGCCAAAAAAAAGAAAGAATAATTATGGTTTGCATGGATACAAAAGTGATACAGCCAGCAGGAAGCTTTTGATACCCTGATAAAATTTAGTTCTTTTTCTTTTCTTAACTATAAACAGGGGTTGTCCCGAGCCTCTGTTCATTAAGGGAGGGGGGGGGGTGAACTTCGTATATTTTACAGAATCGCTGCCTGATTTCTGCCGAATTTTCAGCAGAAATCGGAATTTTTAAAAAATTTCTGCCGATTTTGCAAATTTTTTTTTTACCAACTGCCAAAAAGTAGGGGGAGGGGTAACCCCTCAATGCCCCCTCCCATTGGGACGTCCCTGATTACAAATAGGGAATTTCCTGTACAATATATATTGATTAGTGCCTTCTTGTTAAGGATTGCACTGATTAACCATCGCATTAAAAATTTTTAGCTGCGATTAAAAGCAATAAGGATTTAAAGGTCATTTGTTATCTCTAAAATTGCATCTAGTCAAGTGAGAAATATACTAGTAGGAAGATATTTTCATTCCGTAAGCCTTTAGCTGAAGAAGCAATATTTGCAGCTTGAATTGAGTTCCTGTTGCAATAAAAACTCTTTTAGGTTAAGAATTCTAGACTTCCTAGGAGAAAGCTGTGCCCACATCACACTGATCGGCTTCTGTGTCAAATTTTTATCTGCGAGCAAAAAAAAAAAAAAAAACCGTCACTAGGAGATTTCTTAAATTCAGGTTGGTACCAGGCCAGGCGAAAAATGCTAGGCAGAAAATATTTGCATTATGTTGGTGCTCAGAAAAAGAAGAAGCAAAAACTATTTTTCCGAGTTACTTTGCATAAAAAAGCTTGAATGAATCCTAGGGCATTTTTGTGACAATCCAAGGAATTCTCCCTGTTTTTCTAAATTGATAATAATCATAGCAAAGATTCCCAATAAGAAGCAGCGTGAAGAGAGCCAAAGCAACATTAATCAGGTTCATTATTTCAATAGTCCCATCAGATTCATCAACACATACGGACTCCAGTGCCACCTCAGTCACCTAAAATAGAGACGTCAACATTAAATGAATAACATAAAAATCCAATATTAAACAATTAATTTAGAATAAATATTACTTAAAATTAATTTCAAATTAAACGTAATTTAATGCCACATGAGCTGTAGAGATTGAAGATTATGTAAGCCGTTTTATGAAAACATTATGGGCTGGCTGTTATCCCAAAACTTAAAGTAAGGACATGAAACAAAAAAAAAAACTTTGTCCTCATATTAGGTCTATTTCCACATGAAAGCTGCATTTTCCTAAGAAAAATCCTTTATCGTAGGGGACGGGGATAGAAAGTAGACCTTTAGGGCATGAAAAAAATATTCATAGCATTTATAACATTTGTTTACATTTATTAGCATTTATATTAATTTATATAGTAATTAAATATAGTAACTAAATCCAGCATTCAATGAAATATTTTACATTATCAAATATTTTACATAAGAGAATTAACACCGTTCCTATAATGTACAAAAAGAGGTATTTCTATGCGTTGGAGGCAGCAATTGAAACTAAATTAACTGGATACTATATTACTTTTGTTTGGTTTAAAATTGAGATTTTTAGAGCAGTGGCGTACCAAATTTTTGTCAGTGTGGCCACGCTGGAACATAACAAAAAAGCCCTACCTTCCTAAGGTGTTTGATGAAATGTCTTTAGCTGATTCTTTATTTATTTTTTCACTAATTTTTCTTCTCTTTTTTAACTTTGCACCCTCAAAGACCAAAAAATACATAACTGCTTTTGGATTCACAT
Organism: Artemia franciscana; assembly: GCF_032884065.1. Taxonomy (NCBI): domain Eukaryota; kingdom Metazoa; phylum Arthropoda; class Branchiopoda; order Anostraca; family Artemiidae; genus Artemia; species Artemia franciscana. The sequence continues at coordinate 63,276,646 of NC_088863.1, read as the reverse complement.
TTCATTAAAAATAATTTTTCCCAAATTTTAGATTTTTAAGATCCAAATAGTTCTGGTTTCCACGTCACCAGTTCAAAAAATCTGATATCATTTCATTCCACCAGGGATAAAACTTTTAATTATACAGTGAAAATAATGAAAAAAAATTGGATATTTCGGTCACATACAAAGCGTCCGTCATAAGCAGATAAAGATGTTATATGTACGTCATGGAAAGGCAGTGTGGTCTTTGAAAATATCTCCTGATTTCATTACGACTGGCACTTCAAGAACGTACGCCGAACATTCATTGTTTTTTCACAAGTCAGCCAATGAGTGAAAAAGATGGAAAGAAACTTTATCCACTGATCGGATTTGAAGAGGAGATAAAGGGAACCTGTCATGAAAAGTTAGATTACATTTAACTTGTATAGTCAGTGAAAAATTATGGACGTAAAATAGATTTTATTTCGGTTTCGTAATCCCCTACTCCCCCCTAAGCTTATCTGTCACAATTTGTTTTTCCTTTGAGGAAAAAAACAGAAACTTTGGATCAAATTTCAACTGTACCAAAAAGTTAAAGAGTTTTAATGCTAGCAATCGGAATAATAAATTTTCAAAACAGAGAAAGTAATTTTTAGTAAAAAGTTAGTAGATTTATTCATCTTACATAGATAAGAGTTGGAATCAGAACCACAGTTTATATTTAGTTGTTAAGCAAAATGAGTAAAAAAAGGAGCCATTTAATCCTCATATACTGCTGTCAAAACAAAAATAGACATTTAAAATAAGTGACTTTTGAAGTAATTCCCAAGGCGCCCTAACACTTGACAGCTTTTTTGGTAAACAAAAGGTGTGTAATGAAATAAGTACTGACCTTTTTATTAGAGTTCAAGTCACCCTCACGGCTAGCGCATCTCATGAATCCGACATCTTTTATATTTTTGGAATGCTTTGCCAAAAACGTCTGAAATATAAGAAATTCATGCCTAGGGCTTCAAGACAAGATCAAGCAAGTTCTAAAACCATGTAAAGGAAACAAACATGACCCCAGTATTTTACTGATTCTAATCCTCGACATCGAGGTTACGATGGGACTCGCATTTGCATTTCTAACAATGCTTACCATATTCATTTTTACATTACATCGATAACAGTTGTAAAACTTCTTTAAGGTTTCTTAGGAAACCCCATTCAAAGGAAACCCGAATTAGAACCCCGTTCATTAGAACATAGTTCCTGAAATCACTAGCAGTTCATTTATATGCGCTTTGGTTTAGCATACTATTAGTGTGTATTTACGTCTACTGCATTTATTGGACATAAAATGCATTTTAAACACTTTGAATAAAAACCTGGTCATTTCAAAAATCTCAAATATTGTGTTTTATCATTTGAGACAGTTTATAAAATATGGTCAAACATATTTTTCCTGGTTTCATGTAAATATTCTTAGAAATTTTTAATATAAAAAACCTGACCACTTTCAAGTGTAGATTTTAACGGTGTTTTCATTTTATCCTTTAATACTCAAACAACATGTATGATAGTGCCAAGCGTTTTTCCTCATTATAATAGACAGGGTTTAGTTTTGAAGCCTTTTAGAGAATTCCATTACCCTTTCCACAAAAAAATACAATTTGAATTTTTATATCAAAGTGAAACAAAAATCACAAGGTTTCCCACTTTTAAAAAGAATCTATTTTAAGCAATGTTTTTTTTTCGTTAAATATATCTACGTTATACGACATAAAATACGTTAAATATATATGTAGTTCCTGCTTTTAAACTCGTTTCTTAAAAAACTATGTGGGTTTTTGCATTCTCTGTTACCTATAAAGGTCACTGAGTTTGGCACTACCGAAGTGTTTGAAGTTCAAAAGTGGTTAGGTTTTAAAACCGCGGGTTTTATGTTAAAATTAAGCTGTCTGAACTCAGGATGAAAATGTTTAGCCAAGGATCATACTTCCAGGCCAGTTTTTCTTTCAACTTTCCTGTAAGTGTTTCTGGGCAACAATGAAAAGTACATTTTATTATTGCTCGTGCGAAGACTTTGACGAAAAAGTTTTGGGGACATTTTCATAGAAAAATGCCTTTTTGGGATTTTTTCTATCAAGAAAATTGAAAAAACAAAAGTGCACCCCTGTTTTCGAAAGATAGATTTGCCCCCCCCCCCCCCCGCCCATAAATTGTGCTTTCGACGGAATGAACATTTTTACCCAAAGGCTTAAAAATTTGAGTAATTTTGGATTACCAAAAAGGTGAATGAGCAATATTTAAAAATTTGTTATTAATCATTTACCAAACCATAACTGCAGCGTCTGGCTTCCTACTGGGATAATACCCGAAATGTCTTCAGTGATCCTTTAAGGCCTTTTCCCCACTGAATCTGGCCTGATACGCAGAAGTAAAGATGAAAGCGTGAAGATTAATTATTATGAGGTAAATATTCTTGATCGAAATCTACCCTTACCAATCACTTTGGCTTCTGGATGTTAGGCTGTTCAGCGGATTTAGTGTTGACTTCACGCAGTTTTTCTTAGTATTGAGAAACCCTGTACACCGTCATTCAAAGTTTCTACTTATATTAACTTCAATAAAAAAGATAACTCTTACTGTATTTGAATTCCTCTTTTACTTAAAAAACTTCTATTTATTTGACATCAGATTTTGTTCCAATATTTACAGTCACTCTAATACATGTCTGGCAATATAGATACCGGCAAATACAAGATTACAGATAGAAGCAAACAAAAGTTATATACTATGGATGAAGTAATTAAACAAAATTAAATGCAACTGCTCTCTAAATTTCGAAAATGAGTTTGTTCCAATAAAAAAACACTTATTTTAAACCCATTTGAAAAAAAAACTATAAAACATTAGTTATAGCAATTTAACGAAAAGAGCCTAAGCACAAATTGTTTCTTAGCATAAAAAGGATCAATTAATTGTAAAGATACAAATAAAATTCAGTGCCAAGTAAACAATTCGTGTTCAATTCAATTTTTGAGTGATCCTTTATGAGTGTTTCTATTTTACTTTTTTTTTCTATTTTGAAAGGGTGGTTACACATCTTTTGTTTTTCTTTACGAAGACGTCTTTTAAAAAATTTCTGCTTTTTTTTATTGTTTTATTCACTGGCAGAAAATTCCACACGTTTTATTTGTATCTTTTTATTTCTATTTTTGTTCTTCATTTTTGGTCATACGTCACCCATCAAAGAAAAAAAAAATGCATTGAAATACAAATATATAGATTTCGGTTATTTAATAACAAAACAAATCCTTGTCATTATTTTTGAAACCGTATTTAGTATCCAGTTTTCAGTTTAATTAAAAAGCTATCCAGTTTTCATTTTTATCTTGATTTTCCGTTTATTTTGTTTTTGTAATTTCACCTTTTAATTATTTCAGTTTTTCGTTAAAGTTATTTTACAAAAATCGATTTTTCTTTACTCTGTATATAAGCTATTCAGAAATTCCTGCAAGTCGCAAACTGTCACAATTTATGCAAAGAACCGGAAAATGTAGGTCTTCAGAATCGCCAATAGATGGAAACACTGGTCAAAATTTTCTTTAGGAATAATCTCCTGTAAAACTACTTTCCAGTAACATTGCCAATAATTATAGGACAGTATGAAAAAAGTCTTAATTATTTACTATGCACGTTGCTTGATCCTTTTCTGTCGTATCACAAATCAGACATCTCGACGATGAGTCGAAAGTCTGGAATGTTAGTTGCTCGTCTTTCCTGTCATATGTATTTCTCTGTTTATTGTATTGTCGTTTGTATTATCTGTCTGTTTTGTATGTATTGTATTTATTTTATTCCTGTGTATTCTATTTTTATATGTGCATCTATTAGCATTTCTTTGTATTTTTATTTCGGAAATGCTCTTGAGATTTGTCACTTGTCTTGTCCCATCCGACATAAGGAGTGTAGGCGTAATGGGTACATCGGTTAAAATAGCGCTGGTTGACAGCCCCTTATCACCCGGTTATTTTCATTACATTTGACTAGTAGGCTACTGTCTGAGCACATTTTAGAATGTAACAAATACAGTCAGATAGAAATTTCATGTGTTTTGTTTATTGATTGCTTCTCAAAATATTTACTGTAACTAAAATTTTTATTGTGGAAACAAAACACTACTGATAAACCCTATCATTCTTAACCTCAATAGTAAATAAAGCTGATTAATATAAGCCTCAATTAAATACTATATCTTATCATGTTCAGTTTTGTTGGCGTGCCAATATTGTTATTTTTATTAAAAATTGAGAAATACCTGCAAGTCAGAAACTGTTGAACAGTCACATGTCCAAGGATTATTTCCAAACCAAATTTCAGCCCCACTTTGACGCTTTAGGGCGTCCTCCAGTGCATAAGTCGGAATCTAAGTAAAAGAATAAACACATTTATTAATAATTAACAGAGAAGCAAGGAATTAACCTGTAAAGAACCTTGTTGATATTTTTTTTACTTCTGCTCTCTATTTTTACTTATTTATCACTATGCGTTTGAAGCTATGCCTCCTGGATAACAATACGAGGCCCATTCTGCTCCAACAATTGATACTGGAAATTAAGCGTCCAACTGGAGAAATGTGTCCTAGCTTTTGGAGACGTGTGGCCTAGAAGAATCATCAACTTATCATGGCTGGAGATGGCCATCAGAAACGAAGCTTGCCGGCCAACAGGTCAGCCATTAGTTACGGACTTTCCGAAACGTGGAAGATAGACATATCTTGGCAAGGTTCTTTGCATGCCAGACAGTTGACTCCTATGCACAGTTTAGTAGTGGTGCCCAGGAGGAAGGTGCAGAAGAGGTAGACCAAGACACTCGTTTCGACGACAGTGAGATCTCGATCTGAGTAGAGGGAGAAGTCTCTTCAACCACAGTGGGAGGACGCCAGGTCCATATTTTGAGCCAATAAAAAAAAATATCATTTAGGGGGAGAGATTGAAGCCAAGTATGTACATTTTTGTCAGAAAGCTACACACTGAAAATTACGTGCAATCATTACGTGCAATCATCTTTTTCATCTTTTCTCTTGGTGTTGGTCGAGGCCGTATGGGTTGCTTCACTTTGATCGCCTAGCTCTTTGTGCTGGGCGATCAAAGCACTTTGTGCTTGAAGGTTCTTGAAAGTAGATGGCAGATATTCGAAGCCATGAGATGATAATCCTCTTTTGAATTTCTAGATTTTTCTATCTATTACTCTTAAGAAAATTTTCTGTCAATGGGCTCAGAGAATCGTCACAAATCTTAAGTGCTTTTGGATTTGAGTGTATCTTCAATTTTGAACGGTTGCATGCTTAAACGGAGCTTTCCACTCGGAAGCAGAAACATGGTTGGGGGAGACGAAAGCTCGGCGGAGTAATTTCAGATAGTTCAGAGCATATTATTATTGTATACTAGCTGTTGGGGTGGCGCTTCGCGCCACCCCAACACCTAGTTGGTGGGGGCGCTTCGCGCCCCCCCCCCAAGCCCCCCCGCGCGCGTAAGTCGTTACGCGCCATAATAGTTACGCGCCATTGTAGTTGTGTCCCTATGTCCCACCTGTGAATATAGATATATATATATATATATATATATATATATATATATATATATATATATATATATATATATATATATATATATATATATATATATATATATATATATATATATATATATATATATATATATATATATATATATATATATATATATATATATATATATATATATATATATATATATATATATATATATGGTTTTAACTACGTAAAACTTGCGAATATACAACATTCTTTGCTGTCCCATTGTCTTTGCATATAAATAGATTGTCAGGTTTACCGACTCTTGAACATGCAACATATAATGGTCCATGGGAAAACAATCTGTATTCAGATCTATACCTCATGATTCTAATGATTGCCCTTGAGCTTTGTTGATGGTGATTGCTAATCGACCATTCCCTGTCCCGGTGTCCCGGTCGTCATTTACATCCCCCTGTTTCCCCCGGTGTCCCCGTTGTAGTTGTGTCCCTGTGTCCCGGTCGTCATTTATATTCCCTGTGTCCCGGTCGTCATTTGTATCCCGGTGTCCCGGTCTGTATATACATTCGTTTTTTAGTTTTGTTTTTCTCCTTTATTTTTTTCCTTTTTTTTTCTTTTTTAGCTTATTTAGATTTTTAGATTTTTTAGTTTTTTTATTAGTTTTTAGTTTTTTTTTCTTTTTAGTTTTTTTGTCCCGGTCGTCATTTATATCCCCCTGTTTCCCCCGGTGTCCCCGTTGTAGTTGTGTCCCTGTGTCCCGGTCGTCATTTATATTCCCTGTGTCCCGGTCGTCATTTGTATCCCGGTGTACCGGTCTGTATATACATTCGTTTTTTAGTTTTGTTTTTCTCCTTTTTTTTTTCCTTTTTTTTTCTTTTTTAGTTTATTTAGATTTTTAGATTTTTTAGTTTTTTTATTAGTTTTTAGTTTTTTTTTCTTTTTAGTTTTTTTGTAGTTTTTACCTTCTTTTTAGTTTTGTTAATTTTTTTTTTTACTTATGTCCTGGTCGTCATTTATACTCCCTGTGTCCCGGTGCTTTGTTGATTGCTAATCGAACATTCCTTTTGTCCTGGTCGCTTTCTCTTTGAGTGTCGTCATTTATTTTTTTCTTTTTTAGTTCTTTTAGTTTTTACCTTTTTTAGTTTTTTTTAGTTTTTTAGATGAAAATTTTTTTTAGTTTTTTCCTTTTTTTCTCTTTAGTTTTTTATTGGTTTTTACCTTTATGTTAGCTTATTTTTCAGTTTTTTCCTTTTTTTTAGTTTTTTTTATTTTGTATTTTTTTTAGTTTTTTACCTTTTTTTAGTTTTTTTAGTTTTTTTAGTTTTTTAGCTTTTTTACTTTTTTTATTAGTTTTTAGTTATTTTGTAGTTTTTGCCTTTTTTTAGTTTTTTCAGTTTTTTTTTTAGTTTTTTATTGGTTTTTACCTTTATTTTAGCTTATTTTTCAGTTTTTTCCTTTTTTTTAGTTTTTTTTAGTTTTTAGTTTTTTTAGTTTTTTACCTTTTTTTAGTTTTTTTTAGTTTTTTAGCTTTTTTATTTTTTTTATTAGTTTTTAGTTTTTTTTGTAGTTTTTGCCTTTTTTTTAGTTTTTTTAGTTTTTTAGCTTTTTTATTAGTTTTTAGTTTTTTTTGTAGTTTTTGCCTTTTTTTTAGTTTTTTTAGTTTTTTAGCTTTTTCATTTTTTTTATTAGTTTTTAGTTTTTTTTGTAGTTTTTGCCTTTTTTTAGTTTTTTCAGTTTTGACGTCACCTGATCCAGTTTTTTCAGGTGACGTCACCTGATCCACGATCCACAGATCCACAGACAACTTATTTTTATATATATAGATAGTTTTTTTTTTTCTTATGTCCTGGTCGTCATTTATACTCCCTGTGTCCCGGTGCTTTGTTGATTGCTAATCGAACATTCCTTTTGTCCTGGTCGCTTTCTCTTTGAGTTTCGTCATTTATTTTTTTCTTTTTTAGTTCTTTTAGTTTTTACCTTTTTTAGTTTTTTTTAGTTTTTTAGATGAAAATTTTTTTTAGTTTTTTCCTTTTTTTCTTTTTAGTTTTTTATTGGTTTTTACCTTTATTTTAGCTTATTTTTCAGTTTTTTCCTTTTTTTTATTTTTTTTTTATTTTTTATTTTTTTTAGTTTTTTACCTTTTTTTAGTTTTTTTAGTTTTTTTAGTTTTTTAGCTTTTTTACTTTTTTTATTAGTTTTTAGTTTTTTTTTGTAGTTTTTGCCTTTTTTTAGTTTTTTCAGTTTTTTTTTTAGTTTTTTATTGGTTTTTACCTTTATTTTAGCTTATTTTTCAGTTTTTTCCTTTTTTTTTAGTTTTTAGTTTTTTTTAGTTTTTTACCTTTTTTTAGTTTTTTTAGTTTTTTTAGTTTTTTAGCTTTTTTATTTTTTTTATTAGTTTTTAGTTTTTTTTGTAGTTTTTGCCTTTTTTTAGTTTTTTTAGTTTTTTAGCTTTTTTATTAGTTTTTAGTTTTTTTTGTAGTTTTTGCCTTTTTTTAGTTTTTTTAGTTTTTTAGCTTTTTTATTTTTTTTATTAGTTTTTAGTTTTTTTTGTAGTTTTTGCCTTTTTTTAGTTTTTTCAGTTTTGACGTCACCTGATCCAGTTTTTTCAGGTGACGTCACCTGATCCATCCACAGATCCACAGACAACTTATTTTTATATATATAGATTTGGCAATCTATCTATATATATAAAAATAAGTTGTCTGTGTGTGGATCTGTGGATCAGGTGACGTCATGTTTGTCCGCATATGACGTCTGAATTATTTCACACTAATACAAAAGAAGAAAAAAACTAAAAAAGGTAAAAACTACAAAAAAAACTAAAAAGAAAAAAGAACTAAAAAAGCTAAAAAACTAAAAAAAACTAAAAAAAGGTAAAAATCTAATAACTAAAAAAAAACTGAAAAAAATAAAAAAAGGCAAAAACTACAAAAAAAATAAAAACTAATACAAAAACTAAAATAGCTAAAAAACTAAAAAAACTAAAAAAAACTAAAAAAAGGTAAAAAACTAAAAACTAAAAAAGAAAAAAAACTAAAAAAAAGGAAAAAACTGAAAAATAAAAGAGAAAAAGAAAACTAAAAAAATATGAATAAATATATATAAAAATTAAGTTGTTTGTGGGTTATGTCTGTCTGTCTGTCTGTCGAGTGACGTCGTGTTTGTCCGCATATGACGTCTGAATTATTTCACACTAATACAAAAGAAGAAAAAAAACTAAAAAAGGTAAAAACTACAAAAAAAACTAAAAAGAAAAAAAACTAAAAAAGCTAAAAAACTAAAAAAAACTAAAAAAAAGGTAAAAAACTAAAAACTAAAAAAAACTGAAAAAACTAAAAAAAGGCAAAAACTAAAAAAAAACTAAAAACTAATAAAAAAACTAAAAAAGCTAAAAAACTAAAAAACTAAAAAAACTAAAAAAAGGTAAAAAACAAAAAAAAACTAAAAACTAAAAAAGAAAAAACTAAAAAAAAGGAAAAAACTGAAAAATAAGAGAAAAAGAAAACTAAAAAAATATTAATAAATATAAAAAAAAAAATCTAAAAATCTAAATAAACTAAAAAAGAAAAAAAAGAAAAAAGGAAAAAAATAAAGGAGAAAAACAAAACTAAAAAACGAATGTATATACAGACCGGCACACCGGGATACAAATGACGACCGGGACACAGGGAATATAAATGACGACCGGGACACAGGGACACAACTACAATGGGGACGCCGGGGGGCACAGGGGGATATAAATGACGACCGGGACACCGGGACACAAGGAATATAAATGACGCCCGGGACACTCAAAGAGAAATCACAGACTGGAACACCGGGACACAAATGACGACCGGGACACAGGGAATATAAATGACGACCGGGACACAGGGACATAACTACAAAGGGGACGCCGGGGTGCACAGGGTGATATATAAATGACGATGGCGACTCAGGGAATGGTCGATTAGCAATCACCATCAACAAAGCTCAAGGGCAATCATTAGAACCATGAGGTATAGATCTGAATACGGATTGTTTTCCCATGGACCATTATATGTTGCATGTTCAAGAGTCGGTAAACCTGACAATCTATTTATATGCACAGACAATGGGACAGCAAAGAATGTTGTATATTCGCAAGTTTTACGTAGTTAAAAACATATATATATATATATATATATATATATATATATATATATATATATATATACTAGCTGTTGGGGTGGCGCTTCGCGCCACCCCAACACCTAGTTGGTGGGGCGCTTCGCGCCCCCCCAAGCCCCCCCGCGCGCGTAAGTCGTTACGCGCCATATTAGTTACGCGCCATATTAGTTACGCGCCATTGTAGTTGTGTCCCTGTGTCCCATTTGTGAATATAGATAGATTTATATATGTGTTTCAAACTACGTAAAAATTGCGAATATACAACATTCTTGGCTTTCCCATTGTCTGTCCATATACAAAGCCGTATGTACTAATAATGACGTCATATGCAAACGCTCTTTTTACAAACAAACAAACATGCATACACACAACTCGTTTTTATATAGATAGATAGATAGATAGATACATTACAAATTAACTACGTAAAACTTGTGAATATACAACAGTCTTCGCTGTCCCATTGTCTGTGCGTATAAATAGATTGTCAGGTTTACCGACCCTCAAAGATGCAACATACAATTGTACATTGGTAAAGCAATCTGTATTAAGATCTATACCGCATTTTTCTAGTGATTGCCCTTGAGCTTTGTTGATGGTGGTTGCAAATGCTAATCGAATTGGGAATTGCAATCTTTTAAATTGAAAAAGCAGATCCGTTGGAATCATGGGAATGCGAGGAATAAGAACAGCCTCACCCTCATAAGGCCCTGTCAAGATTGTGGCATCTATTAGGTTTTCCATTGTTTTTTTTTTACGGCAAGTCGCGTGCCATTGCAAAGCTTTGGTGGGTTGATATTTCTTAAAAGTATTATTGGTACGCCTATTTTTAGTTGTAGCAGGTGTGGTGGACACCCTGAAGGATCTATGGAATTTAAAAATTCAGATGGATAATTAACCGCTTCATTTGGTTCCGAAATACAAATTAACTACGTAAAACTTGCGAATATACAACATTCTTCGCTGTCCAATTCTCGCTGCATATAAATAGATTGTCAGGTTTACCGACCCTCGAACATGCAACGTACAATTGTCCATGGGAAAAACAATCAGTATTAAGATCAATACCACATTTTTCTAATGATTGACCTTGAGCTTTGTTAATGGTGATTGCAAATGCTAATCGAATTGGGAATTGCAATCTTTTAAATTGAAAAGGCAGATCTGTTGGAATCATGGGAATGCGAGGAATAAGAACAGCCTCACCCTCAAAAGGCCCTGTCAGGATTGTGGCCTCTATTAGGTTTTCCATTGTTTTTTTTTACGGCAAGTCGAGTGCCATTGCAAAGCTTTGGTGGGTTTATATTTCTTAAAAGTATTATTGGTACGCCTATTTTTAGTTGTAGCACGTGTGGTGGAAACCCTGAAATATCTATGGAATTTAAAAATTCAGATGGATAATTAACCGCTTCATTTGGTTCCAAAACTGTGTCGACTGACTTGTAAAGGACTGCCTGGTCTTGAATCTTGGTCAAAACAATATTGTTGATTTCGTGGACGTCTATATTTTTGGGTGCGAGAATCGCTCTTTCACTTAGCCATTTATTATTTTTATAATTTTTTAGAATATTCGGAAATACTTTTTCAATCAATTCATTTTTGGACGTCACTAAATTACAGAAATCAGCAGGTAGTTGTATACGTCCTGAAATTGAGTCTACTGGGAGCTTTCCGTTTCCCATTGCCAGCAATTGATCTGAAAATGTTTGACCAGAGTCATCGTTTTGCAATCGGACACGCATATTTGTAGTTAATTTTAATGTTTTTACGTGTGCCCATAAATTAGAATTTTTCAGGCAAGCATTCATTTCGTCTGCAGGAGTTGATCTAGGTATTATAGGTAATGTTTGCCTGAAATCTCCCGCAAGCAATATTAAGGTGCTGCCAAAGGGTTTCGACTTCCCTCGCAAATCTTTCAAGCATTGATCAAGAGCCTCGAGCGATTTTTTGTGTGCCATTGTGCACTCATCCCAAATAATAAGTTTGCATTGCTGCAATACTTTACCCATCCCAGATGATTTGGAAATATTGCATGTGGGAGTTTCTGTAGAATGCAAGTTCAGAGGCAATTTCAAAGCGGAATGAGCAGTTCTTCCACCAGGCAGCAATGTTGCGGCTATTCCGGACGACGCAATGGCCAACGCTATATCATTTTTAGATCGAATTGATGCCAGAATCAGTTTTATCACAAACGTTTTACCAGTACCTCCTGGCGCATCCAAAAAGAAAATTTCTCCAACGTTGTTATCGACACAATGCATTATCGTATCATAAATGTCTTTTTGTTCCGACGTTAACTTGGAAATGTTATTTTGTACATACGACAATAGATCACTCGTACTGTAACTTTGTTCACGATCCAATTCTACACATGTCGAAACAGCAGCGATACGGTTAGGTGAAGGCATTCCCAAACCCTGAAGAGGTTTGTTTGCCATACTTATGCACAAATCTTCTATAACAACTAAAGTGTAGTTATAAATTTCTGATGTAAAATCAAAAGTCATGTCTGACGTCTCTAACTGTTTTCGATGAAGTATATCTTCGGACATTTTTGACTTATATTTTTCCCATAAATCTGTAGGAGCTGATGGAGAGCAAGTTGTTAAAATGATGCCAAACAATGCACGAATTTGACTTGGGGTTGACGTTTCGCACGCGTCATTGATGCAGTTATCCCAGTGTTGGTCATTCTCCAATAAATTCAGAGCTTGGCATGCACTACGGTAAGTGTCATGTATAGTACCATTTACAGTCCTCAAATACTCAAAGGATGTCGGACCGGGTACATTCACCAAAAGCAGGCGTAGAAAGAAGCATTCATGTTGATTGGGGTGAACAGTGTAGAGTCTTCCTATCGTGGTATCTTTGAAGATGGTAGGTTGGCCGTCGACTGACTTACCCTGGTTTCGACGTTCAAATACTTTATTTTTAGTATTCCACGTGTAATACGAAGGCACTTCAGTATACAGCAGTTTTTTTGCAAAAGAATCATTTTTGCAAAGCGAAAAAAAAGCTGTTAATGTTGTATCCGGTGGATTCAGGACTCTTTGTTGCACGTTGGTTTCCGTGAAATAAACACGTTGACCATTCTGTAAATGTACCGCTAAGTGAACAACAGCTGGACTACGTTCATGTATCGGAAATGAAAGAATTCGCCAAACAGCTTCATTACTGCTTATGTATCTTCCAGCCTGATATTCTACGATTTCATCGAAATCTTTGATTTCGGACTGCAAGCCAAAAACTGCCATGTCACTGCCTTTGTTGACGTATTTACATATGCATTTGATTGCCTTTACGGAATTACAGTATTCAACGTTTATGTGTGCATTAAATGTTTTTGATAATAAAGGGGAATATGGAACAACCCACTGGTTATCTACTTCGATGGTGGTACCGTTACGCTTCTTTATTATTGCTGTTTTACCGCCATCTTCAGTAGATCTTCTTCTATATTGTGGGTAACCATCATTGCCAGTAATTGTTTTGGGTACTAAAAGTCGAGGATATTGCTTTGTGCACCTTCCTTTGGCCATGCATGGTGAATTTTCGTTCAGTGCACCGCAAGGTCCATGTATCATATTTTTTACAATAATATCATGTAACCCCTTATCGACATTTTTATCAGGTATTTCAGCGGAAATCACATCATCAATTTCGTTTGAAGTAATTTTTTTATGTAGCCAGATTAGTATATGTGCGTGTGGCAAACCTCGTTTTTGCCATTCCACTGAGTACATCCAGCATCGCACTGACCCAAACACTTCATGTTTTACAAGGTAGTTTATCAGTGATTTCAACTTTTGCCGGAAGAAACGTGCCGTAATGTCATGCCTATGAACCGCCGATTGTCCTTGAAGTAAAAGCTGCAGTATCTCGTACCAAGATTGATTACATGTAAATGTAATAAATAAATCTGGACGACCATAGAGACGAACATACGCAATAGCATCTTGAGCATATTCATGCATATGACGGGGACTGCCAGCATATGACGAAGGTAAAATTGTTAATCTTCCAACGTTTGTGGTATTACCGTCATTTATAACTGCATCTCGCAAATGAATGTATTGTTCAGAGCGGAGCTTGGTCTGATTCAGGCGGATATATAGCAAACGTTCTGATTCAATTTTAGCATACATATCCACGACAAATTGGTGAAACAATTCACGGCATTTTAAAATATAATTTTCTTCATCCTGCCGAATCATTAGTCTATAGGAATAATAATGCATTGCACTGCATTTCTTATTCATTTCTTTGTTAGTGGCTGGATTCATCAATTTAATATTAAAGTGATAGCCGTCGGCTCCATCCCAAAAAATGATAGGATATTGTAGGGCATCGTAGCATCGATGAGTTTCAGCAATTCTTAACAACTGAGCGTTTCGCTTATGTAGAATAATATCTCGAGGTAAAAACTGATCACCGACCATAACGATTGCCACTTCGTCGATAGTCGGAGCATTGTATCTACGCACATGTTGGCCAGGAGGCGTTTTGTCAGCGGAAATAACAATTTTATGAGTATCAGTAGGCATCAAATCGATGGCTGTTTGAAAACAGACGCACTAAATTATTATTTTCGTGGAAAAGATGTTGCAATTGGGAAACGATTGTCCTTTCAACGTTGGGAGAAATTTCGCAACGTGCATTCAATTCAGAATTTCTATCACTGATGAAGTACAATTGTAAAAATTTATGATTCTCGCCTGAGAATGGTAGAAGGGACCCTGCTTTATGATAAATTTGCCCTTTTACTTTGAAAGTAGACATAAATTGATCTGGATTTTCGATTTGGGCTCCAAACGACGTCATTTGGAAACATGAGTTGTATTGTCTGATTTTTGACAAAAAACGCTTAGATTCTGACGTAGTTCCAGTAAGGAAAGTCTTCAATGGCTCTGGTGGTGCAGCCAATAGAGGAAGTTTAACTTTTCCTGAGGCGCAACACATTCCCATTGTTTCACCATTGAATTTCAAGGCCTTGCAATAGGGACAAATTTTAGACATTGTCCCGATTTGAACACATCTACTCAAGCTATAATCATCGACTGGGTTGTACCTGAATGCCAGGCGATAACTTTCAGATTGCTCTGATTCCTCGGCACGCTTTCTTTTCTTACTTTCTCTATCAGCCTCAAGCCTGTTTCCCTGCTGTTCTTTTGATTCCTCGGCACGCCTTCTTTTTTTACTTTCTCTTTCAGAAGCAAGTCTGGTTTCGCGTTGCTCTGGTAGTTCCTCGACACGCCTTCGTTGACGTAATTGCACATTCTTAATCTGGCCATTTCTCTTTGAACCGCAAGCCTGGTTTTGCTTTTTGGTAACATTCTATCTTTTTCAATGTTTTTCAATTTTTCAGTGTTCATTCTAACATTGATGTTAGAAAAAAATTTTACGTGCCAAGCATGCAAACACTCGACAATTTATAATAAAACTCAAAATTATAAATATCTGTTATAAGGTTTTCGAATTACTTTAATCTATTGTCAAAATATATAGAAATATTTATGCAATTCCCAGTTTTCTACATTTTTAGTTTCAGTTTGCTTTTCAGTTTAGTTTCATTTTTATATATATTTAAGATATAATCTGGCGTAACGGACAGACAACTTATTTTTATATATATAGAAGATAGATTTTTATATATATAGATACAGTTTCTTCTTTAGTTTTTTTTCTTTTTTAGTTTTTTCTTTTTTTAGTTTCTTCTTTTTATTGATTTGTTTTCTTCAATTTCTCAATGTTCATTCTAACATTGACACTTGGAAAAATCTTTACGTGCCAAGCATGCTAAAGCTCCAACAATTAAATTAAACCTCAAATTTGGGGTATCTGTTTTAAGGTTTTCGAATTACTTTAATCTATTGTCAAAATATATTGAAATATTTGTCCAATTCCCAGTTTTTTTTTTAGTTTTTTCTTTTTTTAGTTTTTAGCTTTTTTAGTTTTTTTTAGTTTTTTATCTTTTTTAATTTTTTACGTTTTTTCTTTTTAGGTTTTTTCTTTTTTTAATTTTTTTAATTTTTAATTTTTTTTTTTTTAGTTTTTTCTCTTAGTTTTTTTTTAGTTTTTTACCATTTTCTTTTTCGAATTACTTTAATCTATTGTCAAAATATTTCGAAATATTTATGCAATTTCCAGTTTTTACATTCTAGTTTGTTTTCTTTTATATATATGAAGATATAATCTGGCGTAACGGACAGACAACTTATTTTTATATATATAGATATATATATATATATATATATATATATATATATATATATATATATATATATATATTCACAGGTGGGACATAGGGACACAACTACAATGGCGCGTAACTAATATGGCGCGTAACGACTTACGCGCGCGGGGGGGGCTTGGGGGGGCGCGAAGCGCCCCCACCAACTAGGTGTTGGGGTGGCGCGAAGCGCCACCCCAACAGCTAGTATACAATATAAATAATGATATTTTTTATTGGCTCAAAATAAGGCTCTGGCGTTCTCCCACTGTGGTTGAAGACACCTCTCCCTCTACTCAGAT
>NC_088863.1:63168407-63260342 GCF_032884065.1 Artemia franciscana | reverse complement strand
GTGTTGGTCGAGGCCGTATGGGTTGCTTCACTTTGATCGCCTAGCTCTTTGTGCTGGGCGATCAAAGCACTTTGTGCTTGAAGGTTCTTGAAAGTAGATGGCAGATATTCGAAGCCATGAGATGATAATCCTCTTTTGAATTTCTAGATTTTTCTATCTATTACTCTTAAGAAAATTTTCTGTCAATGGGCTCAGAGAATCGTCACAAATCTTAAGTGCTTTTGGATTTGAGTGTATCTTCAATTTTGAACGGTTGCATGCTTAAACGGAGCTTTCCACTCGGAAGCAGAAACATGGTTGGGGGAGACGAAAGCTCGGCGGAGTAATTTCAGATAGTTCAGAGCATATTATTATTGTATACTAGCTGTTGGGGTGGCGCTTCGCGCCACCCCAACACCTAGTTGGTGGGGGCGCTTCGCGCCCCCCCCCCCAAGCCCCCCCGCGCGCGTAAGTCGTTACGCGCCATAATAGTTACGCGCCATTGTAGTTGTGTCCCTATGTCCCACCTGTGAATATAGATATATATATATATATATATATATATATATATATATATATATATATATATATATATATATATATATATATATATATATATATATATATATATATATATATATATATATATATATATATATATATATATATATATATATATATATATATATATATATATATATATATATATATATATATATATATATATATGGTTTTAACTACGTAAAACTTGCGAATATACAACATTCTTTGCTGTCCCATTGTCTTTGCATATAAATAGATTGTCAGGTTTACCGACTCTTGAACATGCAACATATAATGGTCCATGGGAAAACAATCTGTATTCAGATCTATACCTCATGATTCTAATGATTGCCCTTGAGCTTTGTTGATGGTGATTGCTAATCGACCATTCCCTGTCCCGGTGTCCCGGTCGTCATTTACATCCCCCTGTTTCCCCCGGTGTCCCCGTTGTAGTTGTGTCCCTGTGTCCCGGTCGTCATTTATATTCCCTGTGTCCCGGTCGTCATTTGTATCCCGGTGTCCCGGTCTGTATATACATTCGTTTTTTAGTTTTGTTTTTCTCCTTTATTTTTTTCCTTTTTTTTTCTTTTTTAGCTTATTTAGATTTTTAGATTTTTTAGTTTTTTTATTAGTTTTTAGTTTTTTTTTCTTTTTAGTTTTTTTGTAGTTTTTACCTTCTTTTTAGTTTTGTTAATTTTTTTTTTTACTTATGTCCTGGTCGTCATTTATACTCCCTGTGTCCCGGTGCTTTGTTGATTGCTAATCGAACATTCCTTTTGTCCTGGTCGCTTTCTCTTTGAGTTTCGTCATTTATTTTTTTCTTTTTTAGTTCTTTTAGTTTTTACCTTTTTTAGTTTTTTTTAGTTTTTTAGATGAAAATTTTTTTTAGTTTTTTCCTTTTTTTCTTTTTAGTTTTTTATTGGTTTTTACCTTTATTTTAGCTTATTTTTCAGTTTTTTCCTTTTTTTTATTTTTTTTTTATTTTTTATTTTTTTTAGTTTTTTACCTTTTTTTAGTTTTTTTAGTTTTTTTAGTTTTTTAGCTTTTTTACTTTTTTTATTAGTTTTTAGTTTTTTTTTTGTAGTTTTTGCCTTTTTTTAGTTTTTTCAGTTTTTTTTTTTAGTTTTTTATTGGTTTTTACCTTTATTTTAGCTTATTTTTCAGTTTTTTCCTTTTTTTTTAGTTTTTAGTTTTTTTTAGTTTTTTACCTTTTTTTAGTTTTTTTAGTTTTTTTAGTTTTTTAGCTTTTTTATTTTTTTTATTAGTTTTTAGTTTTTTTTGTAGTTTTTGCCTTTTTTTAGTTTTTTTAGTTTTTTAGCTTTTTTATTAGTTTTTAGTTTTTTTTGTAGTTTTTGCCTTTTTTTAGTTTTTTTAGTTTTTTAGCTTTTTTATTTTTTTTATTAGTTTTTAGTTTTTTTTGTAGTTTTTGCCTTTTTTTAGTTTTTTCAGTTTTGACGTCACCTGATCCAGTTTTTTCAGGTGACGTCACCTGATCCATCCACAGATCCACAGACAACTTATTTTTATATATATAGATTTGGCAATCTATCTATATATATAAAAATAAGTTGTCTGTGTGTGGATCTGTGGATCAGGTGACGTCATGTTTGTCCGCATATGACGTCTGAATTATTTCACACTAATACAAAAGAAGAAAAAAACTAAAAAAGGTAAAAACTACAAAAAAAACTAAAAAGAAAAAAGAACTAAAAAAGCTAAAAAACTAAAAAAAACTAAAAAAAGGTAAAAATCTAATAACTAAAAAAAAACTGAAAAAAATAAAAAAAGGCAAAAACTACAAAAAAAATAAAAACTAATACAAAAACTAAAATAGCTAAAAAACTAAAAAAACTAAAAAAAACTAAAAAAAGGTAAAAAACTAAAAACTAAAAAAGAAAAAAAACTAAAAAAAAGGAAAAAAACTGAAAAATAAAAGAGAAAAAGAAAACTAAAAAAATATGAATAAATATATATAAAAATTAAGTTGTTTGTGGGTTATGTCTGTCTGTCTGTCTGTCGAGTGACGTCGTGTTTGTCCGCATATGACGTCTGAATTATTTCACACTAATACAAAAGAAGAAAAAAAACTAAAAAGGTAAAAACTACAAAAAAAACTAAAAAGAAAAAAAACTAAAAAAGCTAAAAAACTAAAAAAAACTAAAAAAAAGGTAAAAAACTAAAAACTAAAAAAAACTGAAAAAACTAAAAAAAGGCAAAAACTAAAAAAAACTAAAAACTAATAAAAAAACTAAAAAGCTAAAAAACTAAAAAACTAAAAAAACTAAAAAAAGGTAAAAAACAAAAAAAAACTAAAAACTAAAAAAGAAAAAACTAAAAAAAAGGAAAAAACTGAAAAATAAGAGAAAAAGAAAACTAAAAAATATTAATAAATATAAAAAAAAAAATCTAAAAATCTAAATAAACTAAAAAAGAAAAAAAAGAAAAAAGGAAAAAAATAAAGGAGAAAAACAAAACTAAAAAACGAATGTATATACAGACCGGCACACCGGGATACAAATGACGACCGGGACACAGGGAATATAAATGACGACCGGGACACAGGGACACAACTACAATGGGGACGCCGGGGGGCACAGGGGGATATAAATGACGACCGGGACACCGGGACACAAGGAATATAAATGACGCCCGGGACACTCAAAGAGAAATCACAGACTGGAACACCGGGACACAAATGACGACCGGGACACAGGGAATATAAATGACGACCGGGACACAGGGACATAACTACAAAGGGGACGCCGGGGTGCACAGGGTGATATATAAATGACGATGGCGACTCAGGGAATGGTCGATTAGCAATCACCATCAACAAAGCTCAAGGGCAATCATTAGAACCATGAGGTATAGATCTGAATACGGATTGTTTTCCATGGACCATTATATGTTGCATGTTCAAGAGTCGGTAAACCTGACAATCTATTTATATGCACAGACAATGGGACAGCAAAGAATGTTGTATATTCGCAAGTTTTACGTAGTTAAAAACATATATATATATATATATATATATATATATATATATATATATATATATATATACTAGCTGTTGGGGTGGCGCTTCGCGCCACCCCAACACCTAGTTGGTGGGGCGCTTCGCGCCCCCCCAAGCCCCCCCGCGCGCGTAAGTCGTTACGCGCCATATTAGTTACGCGCCATATTAGTTACGCGCCATTGTAGTTGTGTCCCTGTGTCCCATTTGTGAATATAGATAGATTTATATATGTGTTTCAAACTACGTAAAAATTGCGAATATACAACATTCTTGGCTTTCCCATTGTCTGTCCATATACAAAGCCGTATGTACTAATAATGACGTCATATGCAAACGCTCTTTTTACAAACAAACAAACATGCATACACACAACTCGTTTTATATAGATAGATAGATAGATAGATACATTACAAATTAACTACGTAAAACTTGTGAATATACAACAGTCTTCGCTGTCCCATTGTCTGTGCGTATAAATAGATTGTCAGGTTTACCGACCCTCAAAGATGCAACATACAATTGTACATTGGTAAAGCAATCTGTATTAAGATCTATACCGCATTTTTCTAGTGATTGCCCTTGAGCTTTGTTGATGGTGGTTGCAAATGCTAATCGAATTGGGAATTGCAATCTTTTAAATTGAAAAAGCAGATCCGTTGGAATCATGGGAATGCGAGGAATAAGAACAGCCTCACCCTCATAAGGCCCTGTCAAGATTGTGGCATCTATTAGGTTTTCCATTGTTTTTTTTTTACGGCAAGTCGCGTGCCATTGCAAAGCTTTGGTGGGTTGATATTTCTTAAAAGTATTATTGGTACGCCTATTTTTAGTTGTAGCAGGTGTGGTGGACACCCTGAAGGATCTATGGAATTTAAAAATTCAGATGGATAATTAACCGCTTCATTTGGTTCCGAAATACAAATTAACTACGTAAAACTTGCGAATATACAACATTCTTCGCTGTCCAATTCTCGCTGCATATAAATAGATTGTCAGGTTTACCGACCCTCGAACATGCAACGTACAATTGTCCATGGGAAAAACAATCAGTATTAAGATCAATACCACATTTTTCTAATGATTGACCTTGAGCTTTGTTAATGGTGATTGCAAATGCTAATCGAATTGGGAATTGCAATCTTTTAAATTGAAAAGGCAGATCTGTTGGAATCATGGGAATGCGAGGAATAAGAACAGCCTCACCCTCAAAAGGCCCTGTCAGGATTGTGGCCTCTATTAGGTTTTCCATTGTTTTTTTTTACGGCAAGTCGAGTGCCATTGCAAAGCTTTGGTGGGTTTATATTTCTTAAAAGTATTATTGGTACGCCTATTTTTAGTTGTAGCACGTGTGGTGGAAACCCTGAAATATCTATGGAATTTAAAAATTCAGATGGATAATTAACCGCTTCATTTGGTTCCAAAACTGTGTCGACTGACTTGTAAAGGACTGCCTGGTCTTGAATCTTGGTCAAAACAATATTGTTGATTTCGTGGACGTCTATATTTTTGGGTGCGAGAATCGCTCTTTCACTTAGCCATTTATTATTTTTATAATTTTTTAGAATATTCGGAAATACTTTTTCAATCAATTCATTTTTGGACGTCACTAAATTACAGAAATCAGCAGGTAGTTGTATACGTCCTGAAATTGAGTCTACTGGGAGCTTTCCGTTTCCCATTGCCAGCAATTGATCTGAAAATGTTTGACCAGAGTCATCGTTTTGCAATCGGACACGCATATTTGTAGTTAATTTTAATGTTTTTACGTGTGCCCATAAATTAGAATTTTTCAGGCAAGCATTCATTTCGTCTGCAGGAGTTGATCTAGGTATTATAGGTAATGTTTGCCTGAAATCTCCCGCAAGCAATATTAAGGTGCTGCCAAAGGGTTTCGACTTCCCTCGCAAATCTTTCAAGCATTGATCAAGAGCCTCGAGCGATTTTTTGTGTGCCATTGTGCACTCATCCCAAATAATAAGTTTGCATTGCTGCAATACTTTACCCATCCCAGATGATTTGGAAATATTGCATGTGGGAGTTTCTGTAGAATGCAAGTTCAGAGGCAATTTCAAAGCGGAATGAGCAGTTCTTCCACCAGGCAGCAATGTTGCGGCTATTCCGGACGACGCAATGGCCAACGCTATATCATTTTTAGATCGAATTGATGCCAGAATCAGTTTTATCACAAACGTTTTACCAGTACCTCCTGGCGCATCCAAAAAGAAAATTTCTCCAACGTTGTTATCGACACAATGCATTATCGTATCATAAATGTCTTTTTGTTCCGACGTTAACTTGGAAATGTTATTTTGTACATACGACAATAGATCACTCGTACTGTAACTTTGTTCACGATCCAATTCTACACATGTCGAAACAGCAGCGATACGGTTAGGTGAAGGCATTCCCAAACCCTGAAGAGGTTTGTTTGCCATACTTATGCACAAATCTTCTATAACAACTAAAGTGTAGTTATAAATTTCTGATGTAAAATCAAAAGTCATGTCTGACGTCTCTAACTGTTTTCGATGAAGTATATCTTCGGACATTTTTGACTTATATTTTTCCCATAAATCTGTAGGAGCTGATGGAGAGCAAGTTGTTAAAATGATGCCAAACAATGCACGAATTTGACTTGGGGTTGACGTTTCGCACGCGTCATTGATGCAGTTATCCCAGTGTTGGTCATTCTCCAATAAATTCAGAGCTTGGCATGCACTACGGTAAGTGTCATGTATAGTACCATTTACAGTCCTCAAATACTCAAAGGATGTCGGACCGGGTACATTCACCAAAAGCAGGCGTAGAAAGAAGCATTCATGTTGATTGGGGTGAACAGTGTAGAGTCTTCCTATCGTGGTATCTTTGAAGATGGTAGGTTGGCCGTCGACTGACTTACCCTGGTTTCGACGTTCAAATACTTTATTTTTAGTATTCCACGTGTAATACGAAGGCACTTCAGTATACAGCAGTTTTTTTGCAAAAGAATCATTTTTGCAAAGCGAAAAAAAAGCTGTTAATGTTGTATCCGGTGGATTCAGGACTCTTTGTTGCACGTTGGTTTCCGTGAAATAAACACGTTGACCATTCTGTAAATGTACCGCTAAGTGAACAACAGCTGGACTACGTTCATGTATCGGAAATGAAAGAATTCGCCAAACAGCTTCATTACTGCTTATGTATCTTCCAGCCTGATATTCTACGATTTCATCGAAATCTTTGATTTCGGACTGCAAGCCAAAAACTGCCATGTCACTGCCTTTGTTGACGTATTTACATATGCATTTGATTGCCTTTACGGAATTACAGTATTCAACGTTTATGTGTGCATTAAATGTTTTTGATAATAAAGGGGAATATGGAACAACCCACTGGTTATCTACTTCGATGGTGGTACCGTTACGCTTCTTTATTATTGCTGTTTTACCGCCATCTTCAGTAGATCTTCTTCTATATTGTGGGTAACCATCATTGCCAGTAATTGTTTTGGGTACTAAAAGTCGAGGATATTGCTTTGTGCACCTTCCTTTGGCCATGCATGGTGAATTTTCGTTCAGTGCACCGCAAGGTCCATGTATCATATTTTTTACAATAATATCATGTAACCCCTTATCGACATTTTTATCAGGTATTTCAGCGGAAATCACATCATCAATTTCGTTTGAAGTAATTTTTTTATGTAGCCAGATTAGTATATGTGCGTGTGGCAAACCTCGTTTTTGCCATTCCACTGAGTACATCCAGCATCGCACTGACCCAAACACTTCATGTTTTACAAGGTAGTTTATCAGTGATTTCAACTTTTGCCGGAAGAAACGTGCCGTAATGTCATGCCTATGAACCGCCGATTGTCCTTGAAGTAAAAGCTGCAGTATCTCGTACCAAGATTGATTACATGTAAATGTAATAAATAAATCTGGACGACCATAGAGACGAACATACGCAATAGCATCTTGAGCATATTCATGCATATGACGGGGACTGCCAGCATATGACGAAGGTAAAATTGTTAATCTTCCAACGTTTGTGGTATTACCGTCATTTATAACTGCATCTCGCAAATGAATGTATTGTTCAGAGCGGAGCTTGGTCTGATTCAGGCGGATATATAGCAAACGTTCTGATTCAATTTTAGCATACATATCCACGACAAATTGGTGAAACAATTCACGGCATTTTAAAATATAATTTTCTTCATCCTGCCGAATCATTAGTCTATAGGAATAATAATGCATTGCACTGCATTTCTTATTCATTTCTTTGTTAGTGGCTGGATTCATCAATTTAATATTAAAGTGATAGCCGTCGGCTCCATCCCAAAAAATGATAGGATATTGTAGGGCATCGTAGCATCGATGAGTTTCAGCAATTCTTAACAACTGAGCGTTTCGCTTATGTAGAATAATATCTCGAGGTAAAAACTGATCACCGACCATAACGATTGCCACTTCGTCGATAGTCGGAGCATTGTATCTACGCACATGTTGGCCAGGAGGCGTTTTGTCAGCGGAAATAACAATTTTATGAGTATCAGTAGGCATCAAATCGATGGCTGTTTTGAACAGACGCACTAAATTATTATTTTCGTGGAAAAGATGTTGCAATTGGGAAACGATTGTCCTTTCAACGTTGGGAGAAATTTCGCAACGTGCATTCAATTCAGAATTTCTATCACTGATGAAGTACAATTGTAAAAATTTATGATTCTCGCCTGAGAATGGTAGAAGGGACCCTGCTTTATGATAAATTTGCCCTTTTACTTTGAAAGTAGACATAAATTGATCTGGATTTTCGATTTGGGCTCCAAACGACGTCATTTGGAAACATGAGTTGTATTGTCTGATTTTTGACAAAAAACGCTTAGATTCTGACGTAGTTCCAGTAAGGAAAGTCTTCAATGGCTCTGGTGGTGCAGCCAATAGAGGAAGTTTAACTTTTCCTGAGGCGCAACACATTCCCATTGTTTCACCATTGAATTTCAAGGCCTTGCAATAGGGACAAATTTTAGACATTGTCCCGATTTGAACACATCTACTCAAGCTATAATCATCGACTGGGTTGTACCTGAATGCCAGGCGATAACTTTCAGATTGCTCTGATTCCTCGGCACGCTTTCTTTTCTTACTTTCTCTATCAGCCTCAAGCCTGTTTCCCTGCTGTTCTTTTGATTCCTCGGCACGCCTTCTTTTTTTACTTTCTCTTTCAGAAGCAAGTCTGGTTTCGCGTTGCTCTGGTAGTTCCTCGACACGCCTTCGTTGACGTAAATTGCACATTCTTAATCTGGCCATTTCTCTTTGAACCGCAAGCCTGGTTTTGCTTTTTGGTAACATTCTATCTTTTTCAATGTTTTTCAATTTTTCAGTGTTCATTCTAACATTGATGTTAGAAAAAAATTTTACGTGCCAAGCATGCAAACACTCGACAATTTATAATAAAACTCAAAATTATAAATATCTGTTATAAGGTTTTCGAATTACTTTAATCTATTGTCAAAATATATAGAAATATTTATGCAATTCCCAGTTTCTACATTTTTAGTTTCAGTTTGCTTTTCAGTTTAGTTTCATTTTTATATATATTTAAGATATAATCTGGCGTAACGGACAGACAACTTATTTTTATATATATAGAAGATAGATTTTTATATATATAGATACAGTTTCTTCTTTAGTTTTTTTTCTTTTTTAGTTTTTTCTTTTTTTAGTTTCTTCTTTTTATTGATTTGTTTTCTTCAATTTCTCAATGTTCATTCTAACATTGACACTTGGAAAAATCTTTACGTGCCAAGCATGCTAAAGCTCCAACAATTTAAATTAAACCTCAAATTTGGGGTATCTGTTTTAAGGTTTTCGAATTACTTTAATCTATTGTCAAAATATATTGAAATATTTGTCCAATTCCCAGTTTTTTTTTTAGTTTTTTCTTTTTTTAGTTTTTAGCTTTTTTAGTTTTTTTTAGTTTTTTATCTTTTTTAATTTTTTACGTTTTTTCTTTTTAGGTTTTTTCTTTTTTTAATTTTTTTAATTTTTAATTTTTTTTTTTTTAGTTTTTTCTCTTAGTTTTTTTTTAGTTTTTTACCATTTTTCTTTTTCGAATTACTTTAATCTATTGTCAAAATATTTCGAAATATTTATGCAATTTCCAGTTTTTACATTCTAGTTTGTTTTCTTTTATATATATGAAGATATAATCTGGCGTAACGGACAGACAACTTATTTTTATATATATAGATATATATATATATATATATATATATATATATATATATATATATATATATATATATTCACAGGTGGGACATAGGGACACAACTACAATGGCGCGTAACTAATATGGCGCGTAACGACTTACGCGCGCGGGGGGGCTTGGGGGGGCGCGAAGCGCCCCCACCAACTAGGTGTTGGGGTGGCGCGAAGCGCCACCCCAACAGCTAGTATACAATATAAATAATGATATTTTTTATTGGCTCAAAATAAGGCTCTGGCGTTCTCCCACTGTGGTTGAAGACACCTCTCCCTCTACTCAGATTCAGATCAACGAATAAAAAACGAATTTGAAAAAAAAACAAAAAATTAAAGATAAACAAAATTCAATAAAAGACCACAAATTATAAGAATGAAAATAAAATGCATTTCAATACAATGATTTAATTAATTTAATTATAAAGTAGAAATTTGGCCAACCCATCCTTTCGTTCTCCAAAAGCTACGCTGTTTTTCTCTTAACGCTTTATCACAGGATTTTTAGTCCCAACAGCATCATCATTCTAAGCAATTTACTTGCGACAGGAACCAGAATGCCTCTAATTATCACATTTGCTTGTATCATCTTTCCTATACAGGGGTTTAGTTGAAGTTTTCTAAAATTGTTATGTACCTTCCTTCAAACTTAATAATCCAGGGGGTTTAGGGGGTTTACCCCCCCCCCCCCCCAATAAAATGTTTGTCTGACTCGTAAAAATGTAACAAAAATGGATATAAACAAATTATTATTCGTTTTTGAGGGTTTTTTTTGTGTAAAAAAATTTTGTAAAAATTTTGCAGCAGTATAACTCCCAGAAATGGATTAGAAATTCAACATTAGTACATGGTGAATGTCAATAAAAACAGTCGCTTAGTGTATCTTGGAAGTATATATTAAATATCCTTATTTTGGAATTTCGCCAATGAATTTCAACATTCATCCGATTTCGTTCTTTTACCGTAACATATACATACGCACTTTAAAAACAAAAGAAGAAATCTAGTAGTTTGTCAAACTTTACCGATCGACTCAGAAGGAAATATAAGCATATATGCTGAATCCAGGTACACACACGATGATTTGTTTTCGACAAGGGAAGCTCATATTCGCTAAAGCAAGCCTTCTAATCTGACTTTTCGGGGTCATTCCTTTTCACCACCTAGTATTATATTTGGAAAAATTGGAACACTGAGATTTTCTGGCCTGAAAAAACAATCTGTTTTTTCATTATCAATATATTTTTTTATGATAATTTTCATTACCATCAATTAAAGAAATATTCCCCCAAATCTCGCGCATTTTGTGTCATTAAATAAATCTGACATTTAAAAACGGGACGCTTCCTTCATCATTAAAGTATTCCAGAATATTGGCTCTTTACAAAGGAGAGGAGACAAAACAAAACAAAGGACGGGGAAGACCAAAAATTCTGTTTGGGGGCGGCTTAGAGATATTATACGATTTTGTTGTAGAAGGAATAGGTCAATAGCCAGACAAAACTTACTCAAAAACCTATTCTAAAAATACAAATTCGTAATTCTTCATGACTTGTTTATTGAATATCAGGATGTATAATTAATATTATTAATATGCAAAAGTTTCCTGTAGAATTTAGGACACACTCTGAAATTGTGAAATACCTCAAATAAAGATCGTTTATTGTCGACAAGATACATTTTCATAGGCATCTCATGCCTGCTTTTAGTCAATACTATATAATAGCATTTTAGTCGTACTACGTTAATTGTACCCAGCATAGGGCAAAATCAGGGTACACCAAAACCAGGCATTGCAAAACCCTTTTTACTAGTATTTTATGGTATATGGTGTATGGGACGACCCCCCCTGACCCCCCAAAAGTAGTGTTACACCTTACAACAAAGTTTATTTTAAACAGCTTTTTTTAATTGAAGTTGACCTGGGTAAGGCTGTCCCTCCATCTGAACCGGTGCCTTCCGCATGGGTGCTTCCAGCCATGCGCAGAGGGATCAAAACTGAATAGTGTGCTGATTTGTATTCTTGCTGGCATGAAGACCAAATGGCTGACCAATGATAGTAGAGAATAAGACCTAAATACCTAACTAACAATTGTTGCGTGCTTTAATCAGCTAGGGAAACTCCTGATGGTGGCATGGAAAAAGAAGGGCAAAGAGCTCACTGAAACATCTTCTGTTTGTAACCTATCATAAATTAATTTGTCTGTATAATTTAGAACACGGATTATTTGTTAAAAGAAGGAAAAGCAAAGGGGCAAAGGGGGGAACAGAGCCCATCCCCTCCAATTGACGACACTGGTTTTATACCATTAGTTAAATCAGTTTCGTTTATTCTAGATTTTTTCGTACATTTAGTAATGCTGGGACAATACCAATATTTTTAACGATTCAGATTCCAGTCCTGACTGCCTTGAATCTAAAACGATTATAAATTTCGATACGTTTCCAAGGATACTTTTTTTACGGTAATGACAAGAACTAAAAGACTCTACAAAGTCAAGTTACCTAATAAAGTTTGGTTCATGAAAATTGATGATGGTTGATCATATCATTGAATATCATTGGTTGATGGAATTAAACATGTTTCTGGATTAAAAAAAACAGCTATAGATCGTTTGCCTTAACCAAATTTTAGGCTCAGAACATAATAATGAAAAATGCTTGGAAGTTAATAACGTGTTTTACAATAAAAGTTCATTTTCGTCAAAGTTGCAGGTAGGAAGACAACTAAAAAAACAGTGGACACTCTCGATTGCTATATTTTTGGACATTTATTTTTTCACCAAAGTAAGCCCAAAATGAGCTTTGGGCTTAGAAACATGCTACTAAAATAACAAAATAAAGAAAAAGGAAAATTCCAAAGTTTATCGTCGCATGCCTTTTTTCACATACGAAATATAGAATTCCCAGAATAATTTGTTATTCTCCTCTATGGCTGGTCGATCTATATATAAAAAAAATTACATGTTGCTTACTAATAGCTGATGAGGGTGCACAAAAAGTCTGTTCAGTCTTCAAAGTGATAACAACAGTTTTTGGATTTATTGAGTTTCAAAACTTGCTTTGAAATTGCATCAATTCACCGCCTTGAACTTTAATTGATTCAGCGACCTTCTCAGTAATTTTTTTGCAGCAAGTTAACCTAATCAATTATTGCTCGCCCGACTGGACCCTCATTTATGGATAGCTGTTATGAATATAGGGTATGGCATAAGTGATATAAGACAAAATTTATATTCTCCCAGATCGAATTTTTTTCCAAGGCAACTAATTAACAAAATTGATAAAGATAAAATTTAAAAGCATGCAGTAAAATATTTTAATAAGGAATCCCTCAGATAAACTATGAAATTATGTAAATTTTATTTGGATGTTGCAGATAAACTAAGAAGAATCCACCCAGTTTCTGCTTTTTTGGTGACATTGTCAATTTGTTTAAAATTCGACTGAGAACCAATGAAAGCTTGCCCAAATTGGCTATTCTTGATTTACCTGATGTGCCGTTAATATCTAATGAGCCAAATACTAATTTTGTATCTCGTCTGAATGACACCGTTAGAATGCTGAACTTTCTTTTCGAAAAGAAAGAAATCACATGTACCATCCCTCCTACCCTAGTTCCATGGCCTTCTGCTCCTCCAACTGTGTCTAATTTTGTCCCATTTATTCTTACAAACTTACCGTAAGAGCTAAAATCAAGCAGCCCAGTAAAGCAATATGAATTTATAAAAAAAAATTGCTTGTGCTGAAAAGGTAAAGGACGTGCAGCTAAAAAGTGATCGCCTTATCTTACATATGTCTAGTGAAGTCGCCAGTAACTATTTCTGTAGGCCTAAACATTCGCTCGAAAGTGGTAAAAAAACGAGCATTTAGGTCTAATTCGAATCAGCTCCACACACTTTGGTCAGTGCTCTGTCGTGTTGCTCACTTTTAGCAGCAAAGAAGATCATGAAGACGCTGTGAGATTCGGAATCCCCTTGTTCCGTGTTTCAAACCCCATGATTAGGCCCAAACAGTTTTATATGTGTCAAGGTTTCGGCCATATTGCTCGTGATTATGTTTAGGATTAGAAGTGTAGTAGACGTGGCGATAATGGTCATGGGAACACCAGTGGTAGTGTAAGTGCGGCATCTAATGTGAAATGTGCAAACTGTTCCAGTAATCACGTCAGCAGCAGTTTCTGCTGTTTCGAGATTAAGAGTTGTTCCGCTTCCAGTGATAATTCGTTTCCCCAGTCATACTCCCAAGTTCCAATCACAGGAAAACAATGATAAGTAATTATCCAACTAGTGTTAAGCTTCTGTTCCACAACATGGATAGGGCCAGAAAAAAGTTAGATATATTAGCACTCACTTTTAGTTTGTTTGATATAGTGTGCTTTGCTGAACACCTTCAAAACTCAGATGATGCTATGGGGCTTACGTCGTCATATGGAGATGACTCTTTTATTCGTCCTGCCAAAACAACTCGTGGCAGACCGTTGGGTGTCTTCGCAGTTGCTATTTATAGAAAGTTCCAGGGCAACTAGTTTATGCTAATGATGTATTTATTGCAGTTGAATTAGAGGAAGTAACTGTATTATGTTTACACACGCCACATACCTATCCTAATCCTACATCAAATCATAAATTCGCGTCAGCTTGCGCCATATTATAAAAAATTACGCATAAGATTAGGGCATTGGGGAAACAAATTCTGCCTTGTGGTGACTTTACATATTTAAAAATTATGCAGTTTCACGTTCTCAAATGTTAACAGCCTCGTTTCACTCTAACCTACACATCTTACGAAAAGATAAGACTTAAACTATCTACATAACTCTGGTATCACCTCGGTTTAGATTTTATTGTAGTAGATTTTGAACAGTTGACAAACCTTAATGTACATGCATCAAATATTTTTTAATTAGTGATCATTCCTACTTAAAACTGTCTTACTCTTTTCCAGCGTCTTGCCGGGAGGATGAGGGGGGAGTAAACAGTTCACAAAAGTGTTGAGATAAAATTGACACAGGGTTGTATCATACAAATTCTAATTATATGTTGAATAAACATTTAATTAACAATTATAATTATATAATTATTATATATTAAGGTATCCTGCTGAAATATTAAATTCGCTTAAGATTGCTGCAAATATTGCAGTCTTAATAGTATCCATAAGAAAGTAACACGCGTAAATGGGGATGGTCTGATTTCCCTGTGTTAAAAGAAGCTAAATTCCGTCATCATTTTTGGTATAAAATATGGAAGGATTGCGATAGACCTCGTTCATGTGTAGTACAGTACCCGTAGCGTACCGGGCACTGCTAGCCAAGAAATCTACAATTACCATAGCAATCTAATTAGGAAGAACAAGTTTTTTTTCAACCAGGAGTGAGGAGAAACAGTAGAGCTTTAAATGGATAGAAATTACTTAGTGTATGAAGAAGGGTGCCCCAACTGACGCTCCCAATCTCTACTTAAAGCTTTATACTGGTTTAAAAATACTTCTTATTCCATATTAACTGCCCTTGTGTAAGAGCAGTTGTTATATGCATTGGGATAAAAATTAAAACTTTGGTGTAAAGAGCGGAGGTTCTTAGTAATGCCTAAAGGACAAACAAATAACCTAGAACATCAGATGTGACAAAACCAATCCAAGCAGCTAAGGTAAGTGATATTGAAAAAATATCTGAAGAAAGGATAAAAAAAAACAAAAATATACGATTAGAAGATAAGCGACAACGAGAACTAAAACGATTAAGAAACAAACGTGATAGCTGAATCGGTCATTGACACCCCGAAATGGACCAAAAGTTGATTTCCTCTGATTGATAATTAACTTTCGGTGTCAGCAGACTGAAACAAGGGGATTTTGACGAAGACTACCAACTCAAGGATGAAAGTTGATTTTTGGGTTTTGAATTTTCCAGAAATCGTATTGATCTTTGGTGCAGAATTTTAGAATTTTGAATGCAGAAGTTTAGCTCATCCGCTTCAAAATGTTCAATACGTATGGCGACTTTTGCCACAGCAACAACACATCTGAACATAAGTCTTAAAACCAGTCTGAAATCGTGAGCTCTTTTCTTTATAGGATATAACTGAGGTATATCCTATATCGTTTCTGAAATTCAGTAATTTGAATATTTTCTCAATTTCCGTATCTGCAGTATTAAATTAGAACTCTTAGGGAATGTTGAGGGGGATAATCAATGGAACAAAAAGGCAATATCTGTACACTGACACTTCTAATAGTATTACTACTGCTACTATAGCGACTACTACTAAGACTGAGGATATTGAGGTGAAAATTTTTAGGAGAGGTTGAGAAGAAAGTTGGATTAAAACGAAACTTAATGTGCACATACAGATTGTCAAAAGGGCGAATCAGCAATATCCTAGCAACAGTTTACCGTAACAAGCTAAAACTTCCAGGGCATGATGAGGAGAGGGTTCAACTGATCAATAGACAATATGTCCATACTAGTTATGCTACTACTATTAAGGCTACTAATTTCATACTACCACTACTAAGGCTAAAGGTATGGAAGTGAATATTTAAGTGAGTGTTGAGAGGGAGTGTTGGACTAAATCAGCAACTTTATGTGTATATAAAATTTCAAAATGCTGTTTTTCAGGCATGGCTTAGGATATCCCGTAGAAACTTTTTGGGAATATTTTGAAGGAAGATCAATTAACCAAAAGGCAATATGTGCATACCACTACTAATGCTACTACGACTGCTACTACTAGTGCTACTCCAACTACTACTTCTACTGCATCTAATTCTAAGATTATGAATGTTAAGGAGAAAATCTTAGGAAATATTGAAGAGAAAGTTGATCTAAATTCAAACAAACCATTTACATACAGCTTATCAGAGGGGCATAACAACAATATCATCGCGACATCTTATAGCATTAAGTTGTAACTTCCAGGGCTTCATGAGGAGGATGTTTAACTGGCCAAAAGGAAACGGTCTACTACCGCTACAGCTCCTACTATTAGCACTATTACTACTAGCAGTAATACCCCTACTACTATTACTGTGACTACTGCTACAACTCAGGCTAAGGATATGAAGAGGAAAATTTCAGGGAATATTGAGGGAGAAGTTGAATTGAAACAAAACAGACTCTGTGCATGCAGGCGTATCAGCATTATCTTAGGAGCGACTTGGAGCATGAATTTGAAAGTTACATACCTTGTTGAACTACCCGAAAGGCAAATATTTGCATGGTACTGCCGCTATTTCTACGACTACTGCTGCTGCTACTACAACCACTGAGAGTATTAAGGTGAAAATTTCAGGGAATGTTGAGACAGTGTTGAACTATGGTCAAACAACTGGTTACGGAAATATGTTGAACCTTTCAGTGTGTGTTGAAAGGAATTTTGAAAAAATAAAATAAAAGGTGTTATACGTATACTTCTGCTAATGCTACAACTACCACAATTATTATAACTACTGAAACTAAGGGTATTAGGATGAAGAAAACGAGGAACTTTAAAAGGGGGATGTTGAATTAAATCAAAACATCCAACGATTATTAAGATTCTCAAAAGGGTGTATCAGCAATATCTCAGGAATGGCAGAGATTATCAAGTTGAAACTTTCAGGTTATGTTGAGGTGGATTCTGAACTAATCAAAAAGTATTATGTGCATACTACAGCAAAGATTATTGGTATAAGTGAGGCTAATAGTATTAAGGTGAAACTTTCACGGAATGTTTAGGGGGAGTTTCAATTAAATTGAGACAAACTATATGCATGCAAATTTTCAAAAGGTCACGACAGCAATACCTTACGAACAGCTAAGAGCAGAAAGTTGAAACTTTCAGGGCATGTTGAAGAAGATGTTGAACTATCCAAAAGCAACTAATGCATATTACCACTATTGCTACTATTACAAATGCTACGACTACTACATCTAATGAGATTAAGTATAATAAGGTAGAACTTTCAGGGAAGATTTTGGAGGATGTTAGATTAAATCAAAATACACGGTTTGCATTCAGGTTGCCAAAAAGGCGAAAGAACAATTTCTCAGGAACAGCTTAGAATATTGATTTGAAACTTTCCAGGCATGTTGAGAGGAAGGTTGAGGAAACTAAAAGGCATCCGTGCTCACTGTTACAACTACAAATGCTGCTACTTCTACTACCGTTATCGCTGTTACTACGACTACTACTAATGATGCAAAACTAAGGAAGTTCTGCCAAGAATTTTCAACTAAATCGGAACACACTATGTGCTCGCAAGTTGTCAAAAGCCCGTTGTTGAAACATAATATTTGAAATTGGGAGAGAGGACATGTTTAACATTTAGCATTCAAAAGGTCATCAATCAAAACATGGTATGGGCATTCTGGTTGTCAAACAAGGGAAAATAAGAATTACTGAGGGTGTTAAGCTGGAAATTTAAGGAATCAATTGACCAAGGCCTTCTTCAGGAGAATATTGAAATAACCAAGACACTCTATGCGTATTTGTACTATTGCTACTACTACAACTGCTACGGCAACGAGTACTTCTGCTGCAGCTACTACAATGACGACTGCTACTAGTACTACTGAAGCTATGAGTATGATGGTGAAACTTTCAGAGAATGATGAAGAGGATAGTGAGCTGAACTAAATTGAAGCACGCTATGTAGAATGCAAGTTATTAAAAGGTCGTGACAACTTTGTCTTGGGAACAGCTTAGAGTGATAAGCAGAAACTTTCAGTGCATGTTGAGGGGATTGTTGAACCAACCAAAAGGTATTGTATGCATACTACTATTACTGCTTCTACTAATACTACTATTTCATTTTTGACTGAAAAAAATAGCTGCTACTAAAGCCAAGGGTATTAAGAGCAGACTTTCAAGAAATACTGAGGGGTACGTTGAATTAAATTAAAAAAATACTGCGCGTGTGCAGACTGTCAAATGGCCGCATAAGCAGTATCTTGAGAACGGCTAAGAGCAGTTATGTCCAATCTACGGCCCGTTTCGCAAGAGATTTTTTGCTGTCCGATAGGAATTTTTACTCCATGTAGTATTTCTTTAGTAGAATTACCGAAAATTGAATAGTACTAAGCATTTAAAAATATTTAGCTTCATCTCCTAATTTGTTGACATTTATGCCACACTTAAAGAGGCTTCGTGCATAATACACTGATTTTGTTTCTTTTTCTATGCGTATTATTTGTTTCTATTTTCAAAGATGAAATTAATGGCTTTTAATTGTTTCTTTATGTACCCATTTTTCTTGAAATTTAATAGGTTCTGCGTTCCATTGCTTTATTTTGAGTGACAATGCAGCCCAATGTGATGTGGCCCACTATCAGATTGGGCATCCGCGTTTTAAAGTATTAGGTCAGAGATTTCAGGGAATGTTGAAGAGTATGTTTAGCAATAAAGATACCCTATGTGTATACTACTAGTAGTAGTAGTGCTATTACTACTGTTGTTATTAATATTACTATGGCTAATGGTATTAATTAGGAGCTTTTAGGGAATGTTGAGGGGAAAGTTGGGCAGAAACAAAACAGATTATTTAAATGTAGGTTGTATACACGAGGTCTTAGCAACATTTCAGAAACAATTTAACGTATCAAGTTGAAACTTTCAGGGTATAAGAAAAAGATTTTAAACTAGACCAAAAAGGCACAATGTGAATACTATTGCTGCTTACGACTAACAGCATTACTGCTGTCACTACTAATATTACTAATACTAAAGGTATTAGTTAAAAATTTGGCGAGATCGGCGAGAATAGTACTGAAATGAAATGAAACACACTATGTTCATGAGTTTTCAATGGGTTGCATTGGCAATATTCCAGCAACAGTTTCAAACTACCAGGGCTCAGATATTACAAACACTTTTGCTGCAACTTCTACTATTAAAATCAGAGCCAGGAAAATGGCGGTTGGAACGATTAGGTCCAATCAGGCCCCACGTTTGAAAGGGCCCCGCGCCATCATCAAAATGAAAAACTGATTTCCAAAATCGTCAAATGTTCTTAACAATTCCAGTAAGCGTTGCTTCTAGAGAGATCACTTTCCAGACTAAGACCAATAAAAAAAAACTATGTGATATCAATAATAAATCAGGATAGACTAAATAGTTTAGCAATCATGTTGACTGAAAGTGAAGAAACAAGGAAAATCGATTCTAAAACCGTTTTAGAAGCATTTGTAGAACAAAAATCTGAGATATGTAAATGTATGTGCCCATATACGATGATGTAAATGTTAAAAGGCATTTTCAGCAGTTTCATAATATCTAAGACATAAATGAACAAACTGGACCATAGGATGACACAAGATCATAGGAACAACCTGAGAAATATAAATGTACGATGGGTGTTCATCAACAACCTAGGCCATCATAAATAACAAGACCAATCCACAAAACTAAGGCAAAAGGGACTGAAAAAATATCAAGAGCAATGATAAACGAAAATAAAGATCAAAGAGAATTGTAGTTAAAATATCAGAGAAACCAACAAAAAGAATAAGGCAAAATCGAAATTAAAGAATATAGAAATATGCAGTTAAAAGATCAGTGACAGCAAGAATCACAACGTCTCAAGAACAAAAGTGAAGAACAAAAAAAAAATATATATATGCGGTCACAAGACATATGACGGACAATGAAGATTAGAATGAATCAACACCAAAATGAAGAGCAGAGAAATGTATGGTTAGAAGATATAAGACCGCGAGAACAAAGAAGTATGCAGTTAGAAGATAATCAGCAGCGAGAATTACAAGCAACAACGGGAATCAGAATTTGCCAAAGATGAAAGTGAAAAACAAAGAATGGTAAAACTAGCACACACGCTAAAGCAAGTATCAAGAGTGTCCAAAATGACAGTGAAGAACAAAGAACTGTGCTGTTAAAGGACAGCAAAAATAAGAACGAGTTAATAATGGAAGTACAGAAAAAAAGACGGTACCTAATGGTACCGTTTTCTCTAGGAAGAAATATTGTGACACACAAACAGCTATGCTAAAGTTGGCATAAAAATAAAATATATATATATATATATATATATATATATATATATATATATATATATATATATATATATATATATATATATATATATATATATGCTAGATTTGAATTTTTCTTAAAAATTTAATATATAAAGGGGGCCCCACAAAAAATTCCATCGGGCCCCGCACCTAGTCAACCCGGCCCTGATTGGTACTCCTACTACTATTACAGCTGCTGGTACTACGACTACTCCTACAATAACTACTACAATGACTACTACTGCTAGCACTACTGAAACTAAGGGTATAATGGTGAAACCTTCAGAGAATAATGAATTGAAGCACACTATGTAAGATGCAGGTTAATATAAGGCCATATAAGCTATATCTCAGGAACAGCTCAGAGTATAGAGTTAAAATTTTCACTGCATGTTCAGAGGACCAACCAATGGTACTATATGGCATGAACCAACCAAATGGTACTATATACATACTACTATTACAGTATCTGTTACTACTAATCCTATTTCGTTTTTGATCAACAAAACCAACAACTACTACAGCTAAGCGTATTAAGAACAAATTTTCCAGAAATATTGAGGGGCAAGTTGAATTCAACTGAAACACGCTTTGTGCATTAGAATCTCGAAACCACGCCAAAATGAGATTCAGCTGCGGCGGACACAAATATGCTCGGCGACGGCTCACCGCTGAAATATTATCGGCTGCACACCGTCAATTGTTCGGCGTTTAATCTATTTTTAGAATTTTTTGGCTACTTTTAAAGAGTTTTGAAAACTTAAAGGAGCAGCATTGGTAAAATCCTAGAATATACGGTTTTTACTATGTTGGAAAACAGTTGAGTTAGATGAATTTGTAGAATTTTTTCTTCAAATCTGGGCCACTTTTCCTGTTTTTCAAAATCTCTTCAATCAGCATTTAGAAAAGTTTCAATTTTCAAACACTTTCCCTCTGCCTCAATTATGCAGTGGATATTAACTTTCACTTTTATACACTAAGATGGACATCGTCAAAGTTAACGTCAGTAGTCTCAAGAATGACTTAGGAAATTAAGTTGAAACGTTCATGGTTTCTATTATTACTATTTCTGTTCTTGCAGTTGAAATAAATCAAATCATCCAGGTTGTCAAAATAACATCGATACAACGTTTTATGAAGGATAGTAAGTTTTATTTTCACAAACAATTGTGGAGGTGTAAAACTAAATGAATGGATACTATGTAGATTAAGTCAATTACATTTTCGGCTTCGTATCAATTATCAATCAATGACAATCATTCACGTGATTATAATTCGTAAAATATTTGGCCCTGTTATCATGGGTCCCGGGTAGACAAGGGGCCGGGTGGGGTCACACGACTTGCGACCCCCAAACCACTTTTTGGCTGGCATGATATAAATTTTACAATGACGCAAGAGCATGGCATCAAACTTAAAAGTAAAACTCCGTTAGACTTAGATTATGCTGATGATTTAGAGTATCTTAGGATGAAAAATATAGGAGAATGAATGATGTTTCGGTAGTGTTGAAAATTTAGGGTACAAGAACAGGTTTGAAAATGACTGTTAAGAAGACTAGGTCACTTGTAATAGGAATAAATTAAGGTGAAGATCGATGAATTGGATAGCTTCAATTACCTGGGTAGTATTATTAGTAGAGAGTGTGATTGCTGTGAAGATACTAAAAATTGAGCAGCTGAGGCCCAGGTTTTTTGTTTATTTTCACGATTGAAAAAAAGTTTTGAAGAATAAGATAGGTCTGCAAACCAAGATATAATATTGGAAGCAACAATGATGACTATAGTCAAGCACATTTACAATGTGCACTTCGGCAGACCAAGGAGGATTTGTAAGAAGTTCACCAGAGGAGTTGCCTAGCGATTATTTTGGGTGCCGGGCTTACTGACCGTATTTCAAATAGTTAACTGTACAAAAAATATGTTTATATCCCGCTTTCTAGGGCTTTAATGAGAGAAAGGTTGAGATGACAACAACAAGTTTTGTGGATGAAGCATGACAGGTATCCAGAGGTCGTCCTCTTTAGCCATCCATCTTGGGTTAAATGAAAAGCAGGTTGTACCCCAAATGGGATAGAAAGATGTCGTTACAAAGAATTTAAAAGAAACTGATACTTCTTAGTAAGATGTAAAGACGGAAGCTTTGAATAGAATGGAATTGAAGAGGACCGTGCGCAGGAGTGTTGGCCTCAGACCGCTTGGTGCTGCAATGAACTATTATCATTAGTAATGGCAGGGGTATTCATATACAAATAATACTTATCCAATAAGGGGCTAGTAAGAAATATCAATCTTGCTACAACCGGTTCTGATGAACTAGTACCGCTTGGCACTGATTAAGCCTGGACATGTGCTTTATTTCTTTTCAATAATAGAAACATTTTTATGCACACAAAAGGCAAAAAAAAAAGATAGAACGAAATAAAGCAAACTGCAGACTTATAAGCACAGCTCAATTCCCAAGGACTCCAAGACAGCTTCTATCTTAAGGAGCTGACAGGCATTTGAAAGATCCGTTAATTAGCAAAATCTTACCCCAACAGAGAAGAAGGAAAAAAAAGAATCCCACTATAGAAGAAGTAGAGCCCTTCATAAAATAAAATTAGTATGTACAGTTTTGATCTTGACTCCCTCTTTCTCTAGCCAAAAAAAAATTCCAGCGGATGACCATGGTCCCTGTTGAATTTTTTAGTATGTTAATGTAAGAAATATTTAACAGACAAAAAAAAACAACAGAAAAACATTAACTTACGTAAGACAATTTGTTTTCTTGAAGACTCAGGGCATGAATATTAGACAACCATGCACTACCTTCTAATCCTGATAATGAAGATATGTTGTTATTATCTAAGAAAAGCCTATTTAAACGTCTATAAAATTGGCTCGATGCCAATGGTCGCAAATCACTGACCTGTAATATAATGTAAAAATTATTAAGTAGCTAAAAAAACTGAAATTAAGACAAATGTTGTAATACTAATTTTTTTTTCAAGGGAGGGCGGAGTTAAAACAAAAACAAAAAAAACTTTAAAAAACACATAAAAATTTGTTTATATGAATTTTGTTACCTTTTTTCGAGCCAAACAAAAATGGAGGCTGGGAGGGGAACCCCTAACCCCTTCCTCTTCTGAATATATGTATATATCTATATATATAAAAATAAGTTGTCTGTCTGTCTGTGGATGGATCAGGTGACGTCATGTTTCGGCTGACGTCATGAAATTAGTTGCCGTCATTTTTGCTTTGAAGGTGACGTCATTCAAGTTATATAAGACATATGTTCGCCGTCATGTTTCGGCTGACGTCATGAAATTAGCTGCCATCATTTTTGCTTTGAAGGCGTGACGTCATTCAAGTTATATAAGACGTATGTTCGCGTAGAATTATATTAATGCTTAAGTTTATAATGACTGATGAAGATGCTCAAAGAGTCTATGCAAGAAAACTTGCTGCTGATAGAGAAAGTCAGAAAAGAAAGCGTGCCGAGGAACTACCAGAGCAACGCGAAAGCAGACTTGCTGCTAAAAGAGAAAGTGAAAAAAGAAAGCATGCCGAGGAACTACCAGAGCAACGCAGAAGCAGACTTGCTGCTAAAAGAGAATGTGAAAAAAGAAGGCGGGCCGAGGAATTACAAGAACAGCAAGAAATCAGGCTTGCTGCTGATAGAGAAAGTAAGAAAAGAAAGCGTGCCGAGGAATTACAAGAACAGCAAGAAATCAGGCTTGCTGCTGATAGAGAAAGTAAGAAAAGAAAGCGTGCCGAGGAATCAGAGCAATCTGAAAGTTATCGCCTGGCATTCAGGTACAACCCAGTCGATGATTATAGCTTGAGTAGATGTGTTCAAATCGGGACAATGTCTAAAATTTTTCCCTATTGCAAGGCCTTGAAATTCAATGGTGAAACAATGGGAATGTGTTGCGCCTCAGGAAAAGTTAAACTTCCTCTATTGGCTGCACCACCAGAGCCATTGAAGACTTTCCTTACTGGAACTCCGTCAGAATCTAAGCGTTTTTTGTCAAAAATCAGACAATACAACTCATGTTTCCAAATGACGTCGTTTGGAGCCCAAATCGAAAATCCAGATCAATTTATGTCTACTTTCAAAGTAAAAGGGCAAATTTATCATAAAGCAGGGTCCCTTCTACCATTCTTAGGCGAGAATCATAAATTTTTACAATTGTACTTCATCAGTGATAGAAATTCTGAATTGAATGCACGTTGCGAAATTTCTCCCAACGTTGAAAGGACAATCGTTTCCCAATTGCAACATCTTTTCCACGAAAATAATAATTTAGTGCGTCTGTTCAAAACAGCCATCGATTTGATGCCTACTGATACTCATAAAATTGTTATTTCCGCTGACAAAACGCCTCCTGGCCAACATGTGCGTAGATACAATGCTCCGACTATCGACGAAGTGGCAATCGTTATGGTCGGTGATCAGTTTTTACCTCGAGATATTATTCTACATAAGCGAAACGCTCAGTTGTTAAGAATTGCTGAAACTCATCGATGCTACGATGCCCTACAATATCCTATCATTTTTTGGGATGGAGCCGACGGCTATCACTTTAATATTAAATTGATGAATCCAGCCACTAACAAAGAAATGAATAAGAAATGCAGTGCAATGCATTATTATTCCTATAGACTAATGATTCGGCAGGATGAAGAAAATTATATTTTAAAATGCCGTGAATTGTTTCACCAATTCGTCGTGGATATGTATGCTAAAATTGAATCAGAACGTTTGCTATATATCCGCCTGAATCAGACCAAGCTCCGCTCTGAACAATACATTCATTTGCGAGATGCAGTTATAAATGACGGTAATACCACAAACGTTGGAAGATTAACAATTTTACCTTCGTCATATGCTGGCAGTCCCCGTCATATGCATGAATATGCTCAAGATGCTATTGCGTATGTTCGTCTCTATGGTCGTCCAGATTTATTTATTACATTTACATGTAATCAATCTTGGGACGAGATACTGCAGCTTTTACTTCAAGGACAATCGGCGGTTCATAGGCATGACATTACGGCACGTGTCTTCCGGCAAAAGTTGAAATCACTGATAAACTACCTTGTAAAACATGAAGTGTTTGGGTCAGTGCGATGCTGGATGTACTCAGTGGAATGGCAAAAACGAGGTTTGCCACACGCACATATACTAATCTGGCTACATAAAAAAATTACTTCAAACGAAATTGATGATGTGATTTCCGCTGAAATACCTGATAAAAATGTCGATAAGGGGTTACATGATATTATTGTAAAAAATATGATACATGGACCTTGCGGTGCACTGAACGAAAATTCACCATGCATGGCCAAAGGAAGGTGCACAAAGCAATATCCTCGACTTTTAGCACCCAAAACAATTACTGGCAATGATGGTTACCCACAATATAGAAGAAGATCTACTGAAGATGGCGGTAAAACAGCAATAATAAAGAAGCGTAACGGTACCACCATCGAAGTAGATAACCAGTGGGTTGTTCCATATTCCCCTTTATTATCAAAAACATTTAATGCCCATATAAACGTTGAATACTGTAACTCCGTAAAGGCAATAAAATATATATGTAAATACGTCAACAAAGGCAGTGACATGGCAGTTTTTGGCTTGCAGTCCGAAATCAAAGATTTCGATGAAATCGTAGAATATCAGGCTGGAAGATACATAAGCAGTAATGAAGCTGTTTGGCGAATTCTTTCATTTCCGATACATGAACGTAGTCCAGCTGTTGTTCACTTAGCGGTACATTTACAGAATGGTCAACGTGTTTATTTCACGGAAACCAACGTGCAACAAAGAGTCCTGAATCCACCGGATACAACATTAACAGCTTTTTTTTCGCTTTGCAAAAATGATTCTTTTGCAAAAAAACTGCTGTATACTGAAGTGCCTTCGTATTACACGTGAAATACTAAAAATAAAGTATTTGAACGTCGAAAACAGGGTAAGTCAGTCGACGGCCAACCTACCATCTTCAAAGATACCACGATAGGAAGACTCTACACCGTTCACCCCAATCAACATGAATGCTTCTTTCTACGCCTGCTTTTGGTGAATGTACCCGGTCCGACATCCTTTGAGTATTTGAGGACTGTAAATGGTACTATACATGACACTTACCGTAGTGCATGCCAAGCTCTGAATTTATTGGAGAATGACCAACACTGGGATAACTGCATCAATGACGCGTGCGAAACGTCAACCCCAAGTCAAATTCGTGCATTGTTTGACATCATTTTAACAACTTGCTCTCCATCAGCTCCTACAGATTTATGGGAAAAATATAAGTAAAAAATGTCCGAAGATATACTTCATCGAAAACAGTTAGAGACGTCAGACATGACTTTTGATTTTACACCAAAAATTTATAACTACACTTTAGTTGTTATAGAAGATATTTGCATAAGTATGGCAAACAAACCTCTTCAGGGTTTGGGAATGCCTTCACCTAACCGTATCGCTGCTGTTTCGACATGTGTAGAATTGGATCGTGAACAAAGTTACTGTACGAGTGATCTATTGTCGTATGTACAAAATAACATTTCCAAGTTAATGTCGGAACAAAAAGACATTTATGATACGATAATGCATTGTGTCGATAACAACGTTGGAGAAATTTTCTTTTTGGATGCGCCAGGAGGTACTGGTAAAACGTTTGTGATAAAACTGATTCTGGCATCAATTCGATCTAAAAATGATATAGCGTTGGCAATTGCGTCGTCCGGAATAGCCGCAACATTGGTGCCTGGTGGAAGAACTGCTCATTCCGCTTTGAAATTGCCTCTGAACTTGCATTCTACAGAAACTCCCACGTGCAATATTTCCAAATCATCTGGGATGGGTAAAGTATTGCAGCAATGCAAACTTATTATTTGGGATGAGTGCACAATGGCACACAAAAAATCGCTCGAGGCTCTGGATCAATGCTTGAAAGATTTAAGAGGGAATTCGAAACCCTTTGGCAGCACATTAATATTACTTGCAGGAGATTTCAGGCAAACATTACCTATAATACCTAGATCAACTCCTGCAGACGAAATGAATGCTTGCCTGAAAAATTCTAATTTATGGGCACACGTAAAAACATTAAAATT
Organism: Artemia franciscana; assembly: GCF_032884065.1. Classification (NCBI taxonomy): domain Eukaryota; kingdom Metazoa; phylum Arthropoda; class Branchiopoda; order Anostraca; family Artemiidae; genus Artemia; species Artemia franciscana. Next base: position 63,232,436 of record NC_088863.1, on the reverse strand, counting down.
AACTACAAATATGCGTGTCCGATTGCAAAACGATGACTCTGGTCCAACATTTTCAGATCAATTGCTAGCAATGGGAAACGGAAAGCTCCCAGTAGACTCAATTTCAGGACGTATACAACTACCTGCTGATTTCTGTAATTTAGTGACGTCCAAAAATGAATTGATTGAAAATATATTTCCGAATATTCTAAAAAATTATAAAAATAATAAATGGCTAAGTGAAAGAGCGATTCTCGCACCCAAAAATATAGACGTCCACGAAATCAACAATATTGTTTTGACCAAGATTCAAGACCAGGCAGTCCTTTACAAGTCAGTCGACACAGTTTTGGAACCAAATGAAGCGGTTAATTATCCATCTGAATTTTTAAATTCCATAGATCTTTCAGGGTTTCCACCACACGTGCTACAACTAAAAATAGGCGTACCAATAATATTGTTACGTAACATAAACCCACCAAAGCCTTGCAATGGCACTCGACTTGCCGTAAAAAAAACAATGGAAAACCTAATAGAGGCCACAATCCTGACAGGGCCTTTTGAGGGTGAGGCTGTTCTTATTCCTCGCATTCCCATGATTCCAACAGATCTGCCTTTTCAATTTAAAAGATTGCAATTCCCAATTCGATTAGCATTTGCAATCACCATTAACAAAGCTCAAGGTCAATCATTAGAAAAATGTGGTATTGATCTTAATACTGATTGTTTTTCCCATGGACAATTGTACGTTGCATGTTCGAGGGTCGGTAAACCTGACAATCTATTTATATGCAGCGAGAATTGGACAGCAAAGAATGTTGTATATTCGCAAGTTTTACGCAGTTAATTTGTATTTCGGAACCAAATGAAGCGGTTAATTATCCATCTGAATTTTTAAATTCCATAGATCCTTCAGGGTGTCCACCACACCTGCTACAACTAAAAATAGGCGTACCAATAATACTTTTAAGAAATATCAACCCACCAAAGCTTTGCAATGGCACGCGACTTGCCGTAAAAAAAAAAAAATGGAAAACCTAATAGATGCCACAATCTTGACAGGGCCTTTTGAGGGTGAGGCTGTTCTTATTCCTCGCATTCCCATGATTCCAACGGATCTGCTTTTTCAATTTAAAAGATTGCAATTCCCAATTCGATTAGCATTTGCAACCACCATCAACAAAGCTCAAGGGCAATCACTAGAAAAATGCGGTATAGATCTTAATACAGATTGCTTTACCAATGTACAATTGTATGTTGCATCTTTGAGGGTCGGTAAACCTGACAATCTATTTATACGCACAGACAATGGGACAGCGAAGACTGTTGTATATTCACAAGTTTTACGTAGTTAATTTGTATTGTATCTATCTATCTATCTATCTATATAAAAACGAGTTGTGTGTATGCATGTTTGTTTGTTTGTAAAAAGAGCATTTGCATATAACGTCATTATTAGTACATACGGCTTTGTATATGGACAGACAATGGGAAAGCCAAGAATGTTGTATATTCGCAATTTTTACGTAGTTTGAAACACATATATAAATCTATCTATATTCACAGGTGGGACACAGGGACACAACTACAATGGCGCGTAACTAATATGGCGCGTAACGACTTACGCGCGCGGGGGGGGCTTGGGGGGGCGCGAAGCGCCCCACCAACTAGGTGTTGGGGTGGCGCGAAGCGCCACCCCAACAGCTAGTATATATATATATATATATATATATATATATATATATATATATATATATATATATATATATGTATATAGTATATATATACACTTTCATTATGTATGAAAGTGTTATACATTTTTCTTAGCACTAACGACGGTTTAGTGGAGGTCTTTCATGAAATATCTGCTTTCTTTCTTCATTAAATAGCTTAAGAATTGTTGTTACTATCTAAAATAACAACAAAAATTAAATATTGTTTTGATCCTATGGTTTTCTATGTTTGTTTTTTTTGTACATCATGTGCACCCAGTATGTTGCCAGAGCCTCATTATATCTGCCCCTCCTCTATAGAAGCTGACTCGGGTTCATCTATAACATAGACCTATAATATTATAGCTTAATTAGGAACTTCCTTCTAAAAGCCCTATTCAATGCCTTTTTGGCACAGTTTGCCCTTTAATAGAACATACAATGTTAAAAAAATATAAATAGCATGCAACAACCCAATCTCCAAGGTCGATGGAGGCGACTTTCACAGGGTATTAGTTCGATCCTTTAGTTCTGGAAAATGAAGTATGCTTCCGAGACACACGCAAAAGAAGGGGCCCGGTTCTCCCCTGGAAATCCCAATTGCTCCCGATGTTATAGGTATTTCTTATCTAAGTTATCAAATAAGATTGTTTTTACTCCACAGATGCCTCACCAAATAATACTTATACTCTTATAGTGGCAAAATCCTAATGCTGGTACAGGTCGAGTTTACCAAATTCTTCTTTTCTTATATTCTATATTCAATTTCTTTTCTATATTCAACTTCTTTTCTATATTCAAACTTAATTAGTTCATCCCTTATTACGTTATTTTAATGATACTTCAAGCTTGAATATTTTAGCTATTTATTCTTTCAAATGTACGCACACACACTCCACAGAGTTCACATGAATTTATGCCTTATATACCTTTCTGAAATAAGAATAAAACTAATCAAAGATGATCCACGCTCAAGTAAAGCACATGGGCATAAGGAAAATTTTGAACTTGGAAATATAAAACTAAATTTTATTTTCATGAGTTGGATGGAGGTTAGCTTCGATGGGTACAGTCCTGGAAAACGAAGGATGCTTAAATAGTACAATGTATTCACTCACAGGAATGTCCTAAAAATTATCCTATCCTCTTAAAGGGTGAAAATGATGACGTAGCTACAGTTTGAGCTTACCAGATTCTTCTTTTCTTTGAACTGACTCCTAATGAAATAACTATGATAATTCTAAAATAACTGAAATAATCTTATTGAAAAATTCAAACACAGTTATTTGAATTCAGACAACATTTACAGAGTGTATTTAGATTTTTGTAGAAGAGGTAACCCATGCCATCACCCAAAATATTGAAGAATTTTATAGAGTTGATTACAAGGCCTTACCCAGGGGGAGGGGGATTAGGCCCCCCCCCCAAGTGTTATTCGAATTTGTGTAACCAACTCCCCCGAAAAAAAAATCGTTGAGTAGCAACTTCCCGCCCCCACACGAAAAATCCTTGAGTAAAACACCTCCCAAAAATAATCTTGAGTACGACCCTAGTTTATTATCAATTATCGAATACTACCACTCATTTGGCAACTAACAATAAATGGAAACTACAGTACGAAAAACGAAGTTACGTCACAAAAGACAATGAATATATCGAATATAGATATAATATATCGAATATAGAATATAAATATAGATATAAATATGTATTTATATAATTTATATAAATACAAATATGGGGCAATAGATATAAAAAAAACGCAATGGATACAATCTGTTGTTACAAATGAGTAAAAATGACAAAAATAGAAGTAACGAACAGAAAGAATGAGAAATGCACTATGATTATTCTAAAACTAAAACAGAATATAAAGTTTTTGCAACTAGAAAAAAAAACAATGGTTTTGGAGATATAAAATTAGTTTTTAATTCCTATTCCTTTGCAAAAGTTTTCCCTTGGCAGTGATATTCCAAAGTTTGCCTTTATTTTTTTTTTCTTTTACTGCTAGTGGGGACTGAAACGTAATTGTGACAAATTTAAGAGATCATTAGAAATTAAATTGCTACATCTACATCTTCTTCTAATTGTAAACTTTTTGGTTCGGTACAAGTTTTTAGAATTTCGACCGCTATAGGCTAGGGTTACTTCTTTACTGGGTTGCATGTGACATTGGGGGCACAGAGCCCGATTCCCTCTGGGACACAGTTGTTTGATAGGCCAACTACCTGTCCATTAAAAAAAATACCAGCATCTTAGACGTCACTTCAACAACCTATGCACTACAATATGCGAAAATAGCAACCATCAATGGCTCTAAAGGATCTATCTCCTTATATATCTCACGTATTTGGCCAAAAGTCTCAAAAATCAAAAAGTTTAAATTCTGGTTTGATCAGACTAGAATTTGTGTTTTACTTGCATTTATCAGAAATCTTCGTTGCCACATATAGTATAGAGTCAGAAAACATTTCACAGAGTTCAAGGGAACGACCTGTAAGTAAGGAGCGACTCCTGCTAGCAGTAACCAAAACTTAAAGAAAATTATTTGCTTTGATATTTTTTGCTTTAGTTGGCTACGTGTTATCTTTTTCGTTGTTTGTATATTTTATGCTATATCTTATTGTGCCTTTTCCCTTTTTTTATTTCTCTAGTTGTTGATTTTTTTGCTGAAAACCATAAATAAATGTGATGAGAAAAATGATTTTCACTACTCAAAGTTGCCCAAGATACAAAGAGCTAAAATTCTGTCCCTGGCCCCTTAAGAACTCTATAGCTACTGACCGAATTATTTTTTAAGTCTAAAGTTAAAATGACATCCATTGGAAGCTCTTCTGGAAGACGGGTCAGACCAAGTCCTGAACAATTTACAACAGCAGATGCTTCGATCGCCTTAGACTTTGGAACACGATCCAAGCTACATTCACATCGAACAGGACATTGTAGGTCTAGTTTCTGCAAATAAATTCAATAGTTATAAATAATAGCCATAAAGAATTTCACCATGAATTGATTCAAATAAACTTTCATTTCAATGAACAAAGGGTTTACACATATTCTACTGCGTAGAACACACAATGAATGTATTCAGCTCTTCATATCTATTGAGAAAAAATGGACATTGTAGGTCTAGACGCTGTAGGTTTCTGCTAACAAAATTCAATAGTTATAAACAATAATCATAAGGAATTTCACCTTGAATTGATTCAAATAAACTATCTTTTCAATGAACAAAGGGTTTACATATATTCTACTGCGTAGAACACACAACGGATGTATTCTGTTCATCGTATTTATTGAGCAAAAATGGAAACAATAGAAATATAGAGGATAAGAAGGAGTAATGCTCTGTGATTACTATAAAAAGAAGTAAAGTACAGTGTTCTGGCAATTAGACAAAAGAAATGGCTTCATCATATATATTAAATAAAAAAAACAAGTTTTTTCAACTGAAAATAAGGAGCAACAACAAAATTTAAAACGAACAAAAATTATTACGTATATGAAGGGGGTCGTCACCTCCTCAACACCTCATTCTTTACGCTAAAGTTTTTTAACTTTAAAAAAAACTTCTTATTGTTCTAGTTAAACGATCCTTGTGTTTCAGAGTCGTTGTTAGAGAATTGGGATAAAATTCAAACTTTAGCGTTAAGAATGAGGTGTTGAGGAGGGAGGCAACCCCCTTCATCTACATAATAATTTCTTTGTCCTAAGCACCCTCTAGGGTGGAGTTTTGTAATAGGTTAGTACTATCCTTTTTTGCCTTTTGGCTGAGCCACTGCCCATCCCTGTGACGCAATCTGGGATCCCTATTCCAAGTACACCAGTGTGGGGAGGTGATCCTTGCAAGGTAGTCGCCTTCTACCATCTTACTTTTTTGGCAATAGGATTTCTCCCAGTGCTCATTCATCCAATTGAGCTTATATCAAGCTTGGCCTTGTTCCTAGCTCATTAGTTCGTTCTGTGCGAAATTGGAGGCTATTAAGAACTGCATTTCTCTCTCTTAAAGCTTTCCAAGCCCTCCGCCATTGCCTTCTTCGGGCTAGGGACTGTCATTTCCATGACTACTTCCAAGGATTCATAGTCACTGTTCCGCAGCTCCTCTACCACGCTGATGGCCAACAGCAGGATTGAAAAAAACAAAAACAAACAAGAAACCCTCTACAGTACTTTGCCAATGACTGCCCATACAACCGTTTCCAAAAACTAGGACCACTTGATCCACATCAAACCTTTCAAGTGATTCTCCTGAAGATTAAAAAAAGGCCCAAGCCATGGATGGTCAATTGAACAGAAGATTGAACAGCAATTGAACAGCAAAAAGAGAAGATTTTTTTCCTTGTCTGAAATCCCACTTGACCTTTAAAAATGAATCAACCAGGAAAGACGGTGTATTTCGCCAACAGAGAGTTTATCAACTGATTCATCCTCCTGGTCTAAAACACGGAATCAATTCTTTTCTGTAAAAACTTTCTTACATTACGCATACTTCTAGAATCAACTTCCACAGGATGTTATCCAAACAAAACCAGCTGATATTTCCTTCAAGCTAAGGTTTAACAGAAGAATAAAACACATAAATTAAACTGCCACTAAAATGGGCACTCATGATTGGTCTGCCACCACTTACGTATAAAATAAAGTAAGCTAACCTTAGGATCAAAAAGCTATGTTTTTCTGACAGAAAATAGATTCCACTTAATAGATACAACACAAACGCCTAACTACTCATACCAAAATGGTGCTAGCATATAATCAAACATACGCTCCAAAATAAATTTTTCTTCAGCACGACAAAAATGTTCCAATTCAGCCAAGGAAATTTAGTAACACTCAGTCTCAAGTAAGCTAAAAAAAATGAAATAGAAACGTCTCTGTTGCACAAAAATATAAATCTGTCAAAAAAGACAAAAGATTTCACAGGGAGACATCGGTTTAGCACTAAAATACAGAAGGAAAAAAAATAATACAAGGAAAAAGAAAAAAAATCATCCGTTGAACCCTGGGCAAAAAAAAAATTGTCTAGCGCGAAAATGAAGCAGTGAAAAGAAAGGGAAATTTTTTTTTTATAGAAATCTGAGAAGAAACACTCGTTTAGCCCAACGATGTAGGTATAAGAAATAGGAAGAAGAAGCAGGAAAATTAAAATTAAGTTCTACAAAAATTGAGAGGGGATAGTCAATTTGGATTTGCCCAAGTCAAAGATCAAAACGGGGTCACAATTAGGAAAGATTTAAACAAAAGATGAGCAGAACATTTTGAGAATGTGCTAAGCCAAGATACGTTTGCAAGAAAAGATATAGAGGAAAATGAAAACCTTTGTGATACCTTGGATGTAAAGGAAGATTTATTCTGTGAGGAAGAATTAGTGACAGTAATAAAAGGATTAAAAAATAATAAGGCCCCAGGTGCTGATAGCGTGGTAAATGAACTTTTTTTTTTTAATATGGTGGTTATGAAGTTAAAGATAAGCTACTAAAAATTATGAATACGATTTTTGAAAAAGGGAAGTACCTTTCAAGTAGAAAGGACTTTGGGAAAAATATACTGAAACATCTCTCTATAGGAAAGGTATATTATTATATATTCCTGCTTTATTATACTGAACGCACTCACTCTCTATAAAAGGGAGTGTGTTAATTACAGTTTAATTATTATAGTTAACCATTAGAATGGTTTCTGTAACAAATAAATTATTTTAAATGATCAGATTTTTTACACTTAGAGATGCTGTAGGTAAGGTTTGAAGAGGAGAACAGGATGGTTTTAGAATGGGGAGAGACTGTGTCGACCACATTTTCAATACAAGAATAATAATTGAGAAGTGCCTGAATCATCAGACCCCTTTAGTCTTGACCTTTATAAATTACGAGCAATCGTTTGATTCAGCTGATAGAAGAGCTTTAGCGAAGGTCCAATGGTATACTAGATAAATGCATAAAAGCGACTAGGGCTATGTATCAGAATAACATTGCTGCAGTTAAGGTAGGAACTGAAGTTAGGAGCTAGTGTCATATTAAGTCAGGATTTCAGCAACGTTGCCTACTATCCTATTTATCTGAATCGGTTTGATGGACTTTGTCCTAAGTAGCACAGTAAAGGCAATGAGATAATATGGTATCAATTTGGGGAGTACAACTCTCTTAGACTTAAATTATACTGATGAGATGAGCATTCTAGATGAAAATGTTAGCAAAATGAATGAAGTTTTAGAGGTTTCGCCAGTTCATGGTACAAGAATAGCTTTGGAAATTAATGATAAGAAGACTAAGTCGCCAAGACTAGGAATAGGTGAAGGTGAAGAGATGACGTTGGATAATGAGAAGATCAATCAAGTGGACAGCTCACTTACCTTGACAGCATTATTAGTAAAGACGGTGGATCCAATGAAGATGTTAAAGTAGAAGAGACAAGGGCAAAAGTTTTTGCATAACAGTTGACAGACGTTTGAAGGAATGGGAAGATAATTCTGAGAACCAAAATTAGAATATTGCAAGCTACAGTGATGGCAGTATTCAAGTATGGATACGAAGCGTGGGCGCTCGGAAAAACGGAAGAGCATTAGCTAGATATTTTTCAGAGAAATTGCCTACAGATTGTTTTAAATACCAGACCGAATGACCGTACAACAAACAGTAAGTTTTGCGAGAAACATGGTTCAATCCTGCTTTATTGGGCTATAATGAATTAAATTTTGAGATGGCTAGAACAAGTTGTGCAGATGAAGGATGACACATTGCCTGACTTGCTGACTTGGAATTTCTGACCTTGGAAATTCCTGACTTGGAAATAGCCACTTAGCGTAAAAATTCAGCGGTGTAAAACAGCAGGAAGAAAAATAACGAAAATCACAGAAGGAAAAAATGTGATTAGCGAGAAATTAAGCTGTGTGTACAAAAACAGGAAAAGAAGTACGACACCGAAAATTAAATCGTGTAGTAAAAAAGGAAAAAAATTGACACAGAAACCTCCATCTAACGCGAAAATGCAGCAGTAGAAAAATAAAAAAAAAGCAGAAAGATTAAAAATTGACGCAGAAATATTTTTTTAGCACAAAAATGTAATTACGAACAAAGAAAAACGACACTGAAAAAAAGATGAGCAGAGAAAAAAAGCTAAAATAGAGACGCCTCTTTTGCACGAAAATGTAATGCCTCGGCTACTCCTGAAATAAAGTTATAGTAAAATTGAAAGTTAATAAGCATCAATGGCAAAATGATTTTCATTAACTAGCTTGAACAAATATCTTACTAATTGAACACTGTTTTTTTCATAGATAAGGAAGTTCAACGGGGGAATGGAGCCTGAAAAAGGAACTATAGAAAAACTTCTGACGGTCTAGTTTTGTCAAAAAGAGTTGAATTTCTAAAAAATTGCTCCTTACTTCCGCTACAGAATTGTAAATCAATCCATGATGAAAATCTTACTTTTGACTGATTATTTAGGCTCTAAATATTATTAGCTGTTGGTAAACCTCAAAGAGATCTGGAATAATTTTTGCAACAGCATCAAAACTTAAAAATACATTAGTCAAAAGAGAGGTCAGAACAATGGTCAGATAGACAAAGAGAGAATTCTAGCCAACGGTGTTAACGGAGTGACTTAATTTTTTGGAAGACCAAACTGCATTTCCATGACGTACAATTAATAGCTTAAACAAGGATGAACTTTTATTAGACAGTGAAAAATAATGAGAAAAACTTTGAATGTTTCCATCACATATACAGCGACCGTCTTCAGTAGAGTATATCTGGTGATGCCAGTCACTGCATATGCGATCGAAATATCCAGTATTTTTTGTCATTGTTTAAGAATTTATCCATATCTGAACTGTTTTCATTTGTATGATTTAAGAAAAAAAGACAAAGCCATATTCATAGATAAAGAAAAAGGATGTACTTTTAATTTTTAGTTCCCTAAAAATTAACAAAATCCCTTACATGTATCAAGCTAAGCGCACGTGAAATTTGAATTCCATTTAATACAGGAGCAGCTGTCCCACAATAAGTCTCATTGAGCCTTGACTTAAAAACATTCCATGAATTGATCCAAATCATATGTTCACTACAGTTCCATAGATTTCCTAGAAGTATAAATCATTTTTGCAATATATATCAAAAGTAGACACAAAACCATTAGCTGTGCAGGAGGAAAGGGTCCCAGAAAATACTTTGTCAAAGGGGTCTTACATATTAGAAACTATGCTTGTGCATACTTTTAATCTTTCCCATCAATATTTAGCGTAGAGATCCTATTTGGATTCAAACTGAGCAGCTGCACTAAGTGGGAAGGTATGTATTCAACTTATATGAATTTTTACTATTAAACTACTTCGAAATAAATTTCAATAATTGAATTTCGAAAACAATATGTAACTAAATAAAAGATATTTCTGTAATAGATCTGAATATTAATATCTATCGAGCTTAAAGTCATCCTTTAAAAATCATTGGGACCTTGATCAAGTACAATCTTGATCTAAGTCACACCATCGCATTTAGCATGTCAACAAGCTTTTCCTCCAACGTGAATTTTTCCCTGCGAGTTCATATGACTGTTTCTTTGCTCGTCACCTTCCTCCTCTCCCAAGAGAAGTCATAATAAACTAATGACCATTGGAAGAAGGCTCAGACGGAGGGAAACTCAAAAGTTCTAGTAGGCTATTATTTTAAATTAACAAGAATACAGGCCACAGAGATGCATCAATTTAGGCTATTTTGAGGGAAAAAACCAGAATCTGGCTCCAACAGGGCCGAAGAAGAAAAATAGTGAAACAGTCAACTGGTTCATATCAATGAAAAATCTAAATACATGTAAGCTAGTTTTAGATCCTACCACAGAACCATGCTAATTTCAGGTCATAAACAAAAATATGCTGCGCAACTGCAATGCCCAAATGCAATCAAATAAAAATCCTGACATAGCTAACAGTTTATATATATATATATATATATATTTGTTTGTGTTGTTTACATAACATTTGCTAATATTTGTCAAACTACTCCAAAATAATTAGTTGAAGCATGGGTTAGACTAGGACAATATAAATTCACAAAAAAAGGCCTTTTCACGCCTTCAAACAGTTTTTAATCAAATTATGACTGGAATGTCTAGCAAAATAAGATCATTGTTGATAGCAGCCTCATTCTTGTTTAAAAAAGTTTACAATTCATACTAGTCCCATGTGTTCCTTATGTTTTAATAATTAAAATAAAATATATTAGAATAAAAAGGTATCTAGTGGAATGAATAGCTGCATAGATGCTACAAACATTTGGTAATATTTAAAGTAAGAAATTGCGAGGATTTTTAGAGATTTTACAAAATTTAACGAACTGAAATTCCTAGCTACCATCGGTTCTATCCGGCAGTCTATTGCATTTTCATCAAAACTAAATCTGTCACCTGTAGTAAAACTTACCTTACAAAATTAATAATTTTTAATTATTTAAGGAATCCTGCCAGCTGCATATCAAATTTCCGTAGAAAACTCATTAACAACCAAGCTTTGACACGGGCAACTTCTTTTTCTATTTTTTAACTCTGCTTTTTCTAGTAGTTTCGTGAAAACTTGCTAACTTACCGTGTTTTTGTTTACCAATGTGTTTAATCATAAAAACTACAAGCTAAATTTATAATTTGTTTTAAATAATATTGCATTATTTATTTGGCGCTCCAAAACCACAATACCTCTCATAACTTTAAGCTTATCACTGCACCAAAACACATGAAAAAAATAAGGACACGTACCTGATAAATCAACACTTTCTAAATTTGGTAAGACAAACTTGACATCAACATTCAATTTAGAAAGTTTATTATAGGATATATTCAGGAATTTTAGCTGTTTCAAATTGACAAAGGCATTTCTTTTCGCATTATTTGGAAAAAAATCAGCTTTCTTTTCAAGGCCTTCAACCAATGTCATTAACAGCTTATTGAGGTCGGGATCTATTTCAAAGTCTTCGTTTTCTGCATATAAATGGGATATGATGTCCTGTGCATGTTCTCCGTTTAGAAGAGCCTCGTAAGCATCGTCTGTAAGAAGCTTGAGAATCTTCTTCTCATTAAATCCTGAGCCATTATCATGAAGGTCACGATTCTCCCTCGATTCCCCTAAAATAGACAAAAACCTACGTCAAAACAATTTAACAAGAAATTAATTGTTTGAAAATATTTAGCTTTTTTTCTTTTCTTTTTTTTGTCTTGATTCTCCCTTGATTCCCTAAAATAAAATTTAAGTCTTAAAATAGAACTTAAATCCATTTTTTCTTTTTTTTAAGAAGAAAAGGTTAATTAAACAATAAAAAACGAGAAGCAAAACCTGTTTAGGTAAATAATCCTCATGATTTTTTTTTTCAGGATGCAAGACGCTGGTAGAACTAGTAATATCAAATACGTTCCTTGTAGACTCGTGAAACATTTGTAAGAAACCCTAACTTCTGTGGTTAGTATGACATATGTCAGATATTTGAACTTCTCAATAAAAAAAAAGAAAAAAAAAATACAGAATAGGGCTTTTTGCACAAAAAATCAAATCCTTTCCTTGAAAAAAAAATACAAAAATAACAAAATTTTTATTGGTTACCCTAGAATTTTTTTATAAGGATATAAGACATCTGTATAACTAACAATTTCAGACATCAAACACGCCCCTTCTGGACTTAGTCCTTACCAATGGTAAAGACCTACAATTCAAGTGGTTAATATTCAATGTGTCAGATATTTGAAAGAAAAGATCTTTTCTGAAAATTTTGACCTTTGTCGTACAAAAAAAGGCTGAAATCAATTATAGAATAGAAAAAATTTAAAAATTGCCAAGAAAAGATCCAATTCCTCTCTTGAAAAATACACAAATATTAAACTTTTACAGCTCATAGTTATACTTGCTCTGCCCTTTGGCTCTTCCATGATGTTATTGTTTTATTCTTTTTTTTTTATTAGTACATATTTTAGATATTTAGTCTTTGGCAAGCCGCATACCTCTTAAATAACAAATTATATTGTATAATTTATTAACCAATAGTAGCATAAAATTTGTAGGCATTAATATACAATGAGTCGAAGGCAATAGACTTGAGACTGTCTGTGCCAGATTTCGACTCTTATTGGCAGAAAAGCATCGCCAAGTGGTGAGAACTATGTTATGACCAAGATGTAAGTAAGTAAGTAAGTAAGAGGGCACTAGACCCTTAAGGTCCAAACCGGCGGTGTTGATCTCCGTTTCAAGGCCCTTCAGCCAGGAAGTGCAATGGGGGGTTGGGGGCCAACCATCCTGTGCTTTCGCACACCCTTCTTTAATGACATTTATGACTTTTATCACCAAGATGGACCTAGTATTGCACAGTGCCTCCATTCATACTGGAGGTCCCAGGGACTTCTTGCTGTGTGGTTCTAAGCTGGCTTAAGCGCGTCAGTATATACTTGAGAAGACATGTTGATCCCCTTCCTGCACTGGTATCTAGGATCACTGCCTTTTCTGAGGCGAAATTAATTTCAACGACTTAAAGAACTTTCAATGTTTCGACGTTAGAAAATTACTATCGCATCGACATTTTGACGGACGAATTAAGACGATTTAAACTGGAGTTATTAGGAGTTTTGGAAACTCACATCCCAGGGGTAAGAAGCATGAAACTAGGTGATATAGGATTTGTTTACTCAGGCAGGAAGGATGGGGTACATAACAATGAGTAAGGCTCAAGGGCCCATGATGAATAACGAAGCTGTTAAGTCTTGTTTAGGCTGGGAAGGTATTGATAATAGAATACTATGACTCATTTTATGACTAAAAAGTTAAGCTTATCAGTTATAGTAGTATATACCCCTGCAGAACCGACTGAATGAGATACTAGTGACTAAGAGGAATTTTACTTACAGTTATAGGGACAAATAGACAGGGTTTCCGGTAGAAAAATGATATTTTTACAAAGAGAGTTAACGCCCAGGTCGGTAGAAATAGGGATAGATGATATTTTTGCCTAGGTAAATTTGGTGTAGGAAAAGAAAACGGCAATGGTCACAGACTTTTGCAATTTTGTAGGCATAACAACCTTATTGCAATCAATAAGGTGTTTGGGCATAAATGGCCCATAAGTTCACATGGTATTCAGGTGATGGAAAGATATCAGGCCTTTTTGATTATTTTACAGTGAACAAAAGACGGTCGGGGTCAATACAAGATACTGGGGTATATAGGACCGCTAAAATTTCGGAAGGGTAACTAACTCCCCGGAAGTTATGATGTTGGCAGACTCCAGGATGAGAATTTGAGAGGAACTTTCCAGGAACAGTTGAATGAGTGTTCAAAATTTGACAATATCAAAGATGGTTGGAATAATTTTAGAAAACAATTTGTAAAGTTACTGATGGTGTCATAGGGAAGAAAGTTAGGACTGCAGCTAGGAATATTAGCAAAAACCTTAATGTTTAATAGAGAGAAGAAGAGGCTCGTACAAGAATTATCTGAGTGAGAGATCATAAGTGAAAGGAATGTACAGAAAGTGGAGGCCATAGATAAAATTGCCAAGTATCTGGAGGATACAGCTAGACGGCATAATATTAAAATATTTTACTGGCATATTAATAAATTAAGAGTGAGTAGTCGATCCAGACTGGTCCCAGATAAAGATAGAAACGGGAACACAATTAGTGATAAGGAAAGAATTAAAGAGAGATGGCTCGAACATTTTGAGAATGTGCTAAGCTGAGACAGAGTTGCAGGAAAAGATATAGATTAAATTGATTAAAAAATAATAAGGCTCCAGGTACGGATAGTGTCGTAAATGAGTTTCTTAAATATGGTGGCTCTGAGGTAAGAAATAAGTTACTGAAGATTATGAGTATGATTTTTCAAAAAGGAAAAGTAACTAAAACCTCAATTAAACCACTGTATAAGAAAGGGGATGAGACTGAGTATGGTAATTATTAAACCACTGTATAAGAAAGGGGATGAGACTGAGTATGGTAATTATCGAGCTATTAGTCTGGTCTCTGTTTGCAGCAGATTAATTAGTAAAATAACACTTTTTAGACCAAGAGAGTCTATACACAAAGTTTTAAGAGAAGAACTGTACGGTTCTAGGAAAGGCAGAGGATGTGTCGACCAAGTTTTCACTCTTTGGTTAATTACTGAGAAGTGCCTGTGTGGTCAAACCCCTTTGGTCCTCAGTTTTATATATTATGAGCGAGCGTTCGATTCTGTTGACATAAGAGCTTTAGCAAAGGTCTTATCCTTGTATGGTATACCACACGAATACATTAAAGTAATTAATGTAATGTACGAGAATAACACTGCTGAGGTTAAAATAGGAAATAAGGTTAGCAGCTGGGTTTGTATTAAATCAGGAGTTCAGAAGGGTTCTGTTCTATCCCCTTTTATATGGATCATTTTGATGGACTTTGTCTTAAGAAGCAAAGGAAAGGCAATGGGAGACCACAGAATCAAATGGGGAGGAAAAACTCTCCTTGCTTTAGATTATACAGATGATTTAAGCACCCTAGATGAAAGTGTGAGCAAAATGAATGAACTTTTGGGGGAATTACGAGTTCAGGGTGCTAGAATAGGTTTGGAAATCAATGTTAAGAAGACTAAGTCACTAAGGCTAGGAATGGGAGAAGAAGAAAATGTGATGTTGGGTAACGAAACGATTGGTCAGGTAGGTGGGCAGCTTCACTTACAATGGTAGTATTATTAGTAAAAACAGTGGGAGCAGTGAAGATGTTAAAAGTAGAATAGCCAAGGCTCACGGTGTTTTTTTCACAGCTAAATAAAAGTTTGGAAGTATAAGGAAGTCTGCAAACCGAGATTAGAATATTAGAAGCTACAGTGATGACAGTGGTCAAATATGGCTCTGAAGCATGGACGCTCCGAAAAGCAGATGAATATATGCTAGATGTTTTCCAGAGAAATTGCCTACAGATTGCTCTAGGAGCCTGGCTGACTGACCTAATTTCAAACAGTAGGCTGTACGAGAAATATGGTTCAATCCCGCTTTCTAGGGCAATAATGAAGAAAGGTTGAGATGGCTAGGGCACGTTGTGCGGATGAAGGATGACAGATTGCCGAAGATGGTCCTTTTTGGCAAACAGTTTAGGGTTAACTGGAAGTAGGTAATCTTCGTCTGGGGTGGGAGGACTTATAAAAAACATAAAAAAGATTTAAAGGAAATGGGGACTTCCTGGGAGGGTGTAAACAAGGAGGCTGTGAATAGATTGGAATGGAGGGATGGCGTGCGTAGATGTATTGGCCTCAGACAGCTTGGTTCTGTGGTGAGTTGTTAGTAGTAGTGGTAGAATACTGTTAAAGTTTCATAACTCATGAAAAAATAAATTTTGTTTTTCGATCGAATAGTTCAGTTGTTTAGTATACCAAAAGTTTACAATTGACACAAATACAGAAAATCCACTTTAAGGACAGAAGAAGACAAGTTCATCTCGTTGAATTCTTCTTCAGTCATCTCGTCGAGTTACACTTCTTGTTGAATAGTCAAGCTCTTTGATCAACAAATGCAAAGGCCATTTTATATATATTTGCAATAGTTTTGCCAGTGGTATTTCGGATGTTTACGACACTTAGTACAAAAACTTATTCTAATCGCCTTGAAAGTCAATTGTTTCAAAATTCAAAATTCACTCCCAAGGTTTAGTAAAACTTTTAGCACATACCCAGAGGAAAACAGAAGCCGTTGATTTAAATTAACTTACTTTCCAATAAGTACTATTCAACACGTTTCCGGGTATAATTAATATTTCAAGCTACTGTGGCCTTGAAAAATGCTAATTGGCTGTTTCAAAATTGGCATTTCTAATAATGAGCACAGATAGAAACAAAAGCCAGAATACCATCATTGCTTCAAATGTTCCTACTTAAAGAACCTTGAAAATTGTTAAAATCATGGTTCCCTCAGTAGGTAAAACCTAGTAAAGAGCAAACCACGGTCCATAAAATTCACAAGTTTGAGAAACACACTTTCAAAGAATCTGCCACAAGAAAATAATTTATCAATTGACAGTTACTCGAAAATATTAACTACTACTTAGATTTAATGGTACAGTAACTTTTAATTCAGATATTTTTTTTTGTAAAAACTGCAAAAGAGCCTTAAACCCTTCAGACATAATGTAAAATTGGAAATAAAAAGTACATCACCCAAATCAAGTTTATCAGAAATCTTTAGCTGGATCCCCCCCCCCTTATTAAAGAAAGAAACTTTATTGTTTGCATTGGTATTATTGATCGATTTCTTTTCTAATGTTAGAAGGTTACTTAAACAGCTGTATAGTACTGGTAGGGGTTATAGCCTAAAGAAGAAAAGCCTACTTATACCATTTTTGGAAGAGTGATTTTACTGCCAAACATAAATCTTGCTTATTATTTTTGGTATATTTTCCTTAATTTTGTTTATCATTGAAATAATGCCACCAGTCCCCTCATGACAGGGGGCCACCCATCCCAATAGCACACATATGCAGGGAATTCAGCTGATGAGCCTCCAAATACTAAAGAAGAATGCTTCTTCTTCAGTAGAAATAAGTGTAAGCGTGTCTCTGGGACACAGTTACAGTCCCAGAGACCTAGTATTTCGATTGTCATACTGATATGGCATTAGTTTTTCTTAAAGCTTCTCCTTACAGAATGTATCTTTTTTTCATAGTGTAGCAAAAATATAGCAAATGTATAAATTTAAAACAGACTTACGTTCCCAATAAATACTGTCTAATGCGTTTCCTGTTATAGTTAGTTTTTCAAGTTGTTTTAGCACTGGAAAAGGTCCATTAAGTATTTCAAAGTTGTTATCTTCAATAGTAAGCTCATGAAGGTTTATAAATGATTCAAAAATTGATGGATCCAATATTCCTAAATCTACCTCTGATATTTTCAAACTGGTTACTTCGTGAGGATTTTCGAAGAATGGTAACTGTTCAAGTTGAAAATCAAGACATGTTTCATCACTGTGATTTCTGGAGACACAAAGCGTTCCTATTGATTGACTTTCATCTGAGATTCCAAATGATAACCAGACGAGAAGGTATACTCCTATTTGCATATTCACATTCAAGACTTGTTAATTATTTTTTCACATTTGAAACCTGAAAGAAAATAGAAAATCTAGGAAACCTAGCAAACGATATAAAAAGCAAAACAAGACAATGAAAATTAATTAAACTTGTACATGGTAGATAAAAGACCATCCCAGAAGACTGACAAATGATACTTCTTATCTTAAAAAAATAACAAAAAACGTGAAGAAGGCATAGTATTTTAGTTAAAAAAAATGATCATGGTCTCACCAGTTCTTAAGTGGAGAAAATCTGGTTGAGGAAAAACAAGACGAGAACAACAAAAATGGAAAACACAGAAGCTGCTGAAGAGAAACTACTACTACTGAAAACCCCAGCAGCACATAGCCACCTGAGGGCTACACAGGGTCCTCCTCCATCCCAATCTATTCAAAACCTCCCCCCTTAAGCCCTCCCAGGAAGCTTTCATCTCCCTTAAATCTTTCCATGGAACATCCTCACAGCTCATTCGAGGACGACCTGCTGTTTCAACTTTATAGGATCCAATTACAGAATGAAAATTTTGTTGAATAATTTTTGAGTTCTTTTTCGTAAAAACCTTGTGGCCATAAACGGTAGGCCAACAAAGACAATATTTTATCCTTCATCTGCAAAACGTGTCCTAGCCATCTCATCCTTTCTCTCATTATAGCCCCAGAAACTGGGATTGAACCACATTATTCGAAACGCTTACCGTTTGAGATAAGGTCAGTCAGTCAGTATGATACCCAAAACAACTGCAGGCTATAACTCTGGAAAACATTTAGCAAAGCCTCCTCCATTTTTTGAAGAGCCCACGCTTTAGAACCATAATTGACCACTGTCATCATTGCATCTTCTAATATTCTAGTCTTTGTTCACAGAGGTATCTACCTTTTCTTCCAAACTTTTTCCAAATGTAAAAAAATAAATAAAAAAATACTGGGCCTTGTTTATTCTACTTTTAATATATTCACTTTGCCCAACATCTTTCCTAATAATTAATTAAAAAAACTTTCCACAAAATTTTTCGAAGAAAAGTGAAGAGTCATATTAAATTTATGACCTGCAGAAACAAATTTCTATAATCATTCAAAACGACCAAATATTACCATGTAGGCCATATTAGAAGAAATGACACCCAAAACCAACGGAAATCAAAATAAGCTATTATAGCAAAAATATAAATAACAGGTCCTGATGTAGATGAATAAATAAATCTTAAGATGTGCAAAAATTAAATTCAATATTTAAGTCAAACTTAATACAAACAAAAATTACTGAAAGTACTATTTTGACCAACCCCTTTTTTCGATATAATAACCGTAAAAGTATAAACCCTGTAGTGTCATATGCGTTTATTGCAAATGAAATATCTAATTTCTAATGAAATATCTAATGAAAGTCATGACGTTGGTAGACTCTAGAATGAGAAATTGAGAGAAATTCCATGAATAATTGAATACTAAACTGGAGAGTTTAAAATTTGACATTGTAGAAGGTGGGTGGAATAATTTCAGGAAAATAGTACGTGAAGTCGCTCATGGTGTCTTAGGAAAGAAAAGTTATATACGCAGCTAAGAGTATTGATAAAAATGTTAACGACATATTTGTCGAATGCGTCAAACCCTAAACAACAACAACAATGATTTTTTTTTTTTTTTTTAACAGAGAGGAGGAGGAGCCTGCAAAAACAAAAAACTATTTGAGTGACAGATCATGTGATTATAAGAGGAATGAATAGAAAGTGGTGAAAACATTGAAATTTCAATTATGGAAAGTATGAAGTGGAGGTCATGCATAAAATTGCCAAAGAAACAGCTTAATAGTAAAATATTGTACTGGTATGTTAATAAGCTGAGAGGGACTTGTCCTCGTTAAAGACATGAACACGGCTACGATTAGTGAGAAGAAACAAGTTCAAAAGAGATGAGCAGAAAATTTTGAGAATGTTCTAAAACATGACAGAGTTACAAAAAAGGATATAGAAAAGAATGGGAAAGTTTGTGACACTTTGGATGTGAAGGAAGATTTAATTTGTGAGGAAGAATTAGCGACAGTATCAAAGGATTAGAAAATAATAAGGACCCATGTGCTGATAGTGTGGCAAATGAATTTTTTTTAATACGGTGGTTGTTAGATAAGAAAGATACTAAAGAGTATGAAAATGATTTTGGAAAAAAGGGAAAGTACCTAGTGATTTTAGGAAAACTAATTGAACACCTCCATAAGAAAGCTGATAAGAGTGAGTGTGATATTCATAGAGGCATTAGCCTGGTTTCTCTAGGAAACAGATTTCTTAGCATAACTATATTTTTTATACTTAGAGATGCTATAGTAATAAAAATAATAATAATGTATTTATCACCAACTTTACAAAACAAAGGTTAAATGGAGTAAATACAAAAGAAAAACAGCAAAAGAACAACAAGAAACAAAGTTAATCACATACAGAAAAAAAAAGGATAAGACGATGAAAACACCCTAGCCTATAAGGTGCTTCAATAGCTAGCTTGGCACATAATTTTTCGAAAAAACCAGTAATATTTGTCGCTGAGTAATATAGTGGGTGCGTCAACAAAATTTTCATTCTTAGATTAGTAAATGAAAAGAGTGTAAGTCATCAACCGCTCTTAGTAATAAGTTCTACAGATTATTAGCATGCCTTTAATTTGGCTAATAGAAGAGCTTTGCTGAAGTACCTATTCTTGTATGGCATAAAAGATAAAGATATTAAACTGACTAGTACTATGTACGGAATAACGTTGCAAAAGTTAAGCTGGAAGATGAGGTTAGTAGTTGCTTTCACATTAAATGAGGAATTAAGCAGGATTGAGTTCTATCCCCATTAATGGGGATAATTTTGATGGATTTTGTCCAAAGGTGCACATCAAATGCAAAGGGAGTACACAGAATCAAATTAGGAAGTAAAACTCTCCTAGGTTTAGATTACGCTACTTAATTAAGCATTTTTGAGTGAAAATGTTAAAAAAATGATGGAAGTCTATGAGGTTTTGTGTGTTGAATGAGCAAGAGCAGGTTTGTAAAATAATGTAAAGAAGACTAGTTCTTTATGAAAATGAGTAAGTGTAGGTGAGAGTGTGATGACGGGTAATAAGAAGGCCAATCTGGTTGACACCTTTACTTACTTATGTAGTAGGCTTATTATTAGTAAAGATAGTGGGTTCAGTGAAGGTTTTAGAAGTAGAATAGCCAAGTCCCAGGATGTTTTTATACAGTTTGGAGTATACAGTTTTGGAGTTTTAAAACAGTTTGGAAGAATGGGAAGATAAGTCTGTAAGCCAAGACTAGAATATCGGAAGCTACAGTAATGGCGGTGGTCAAGTATGATTCTGAAGCATGGACAATCCAAAAAGTAGAGGAGGATTTGCTAGAAGTTTTCTAGCGAAATCGCCCACATGTCGTTTTGAGCATCTGACTGAGTGACTATATATCAACCAGTAGATAGTACGAAAAATGTGGTTCAATTCTGCTTTCTAGGGCTATAATGAGAGAAATGATGAGATGGCTAGGACACATTCTGCAGATGAAAGATGACAGATTGCCAAAGATCGATGAACAAAACAGAATTACCCTAAAAATTAAATAGAAAATCCAAAAAGAAGAAATGAAAGTGATTACTAAAGTCAAACTCTAAACAAACAGAAGATAGATATATAAATATGACAAACCAATACACATGCCTGGTGGCATACTTTAGCGCTGACGATGTTACAATGCTACATACACTGCAAAAATAAAAACTAGCACTGACAATGTTATATACGTTAGCACTGACAAGATAAACATAAATCACGCCAAAGTAAATACCGGCCTACAGCATTAGCATAAATATACAAAAAAAATAATAATTCCCCGCAACATATTAAACGCAATTCACCTAATCATTTGTTATTTATTTAAATATTTGAAAACCCGTCCGTCATACCTTTAAACCTCGCACCCAATAATTTTGACGAATTTCAATTTTGCGAGCATGTTTTACAATTTTTTACAAAGTTCATTATTTCTGAAAATATTATTTTCATCGCTCCGTCGTAATTTTTTAAAAATAATTTTAAAAACTCTCACTTATTGCTACAATCTCGTACTGATACTGGAACTGAGTTCTGGATACTGATACTGGAACTGAGTTCAAAATTTTTTACCCAGTATGACAGATGCTGAAACCCGCTCTTTACGTATGACGAAATTCACACGAAAAATTGTGAACGATGAGTGGTTGGATAATTATGAAATTGGGAATTAGTTGAAAAAATACCAGAAAAATTTGAAGGTAAACTATTGTATAAATAACCATGACAAGTATTGGAAATAGAAATCGTATGAAGTTGATCCAAAGAATATATTCCAGAATTCCCATAAAAGTGTCTAACTGAAGATCCATGCTAAACATTAAAAAATCTCATTGGTTTATTCTGGAGTATTTGGAGAGATTTAAATACAGATGGAAAAGTAGAACCCCAAACAGAAATACAATAAGGAAAATATGGGTGGACAATAGAATAATAAATTGCTTTTAGAATATTTTTAGGAAATAAATAACGAAGATGTGATAGATTAACGGTAGTGTTTTCACATGTTTATTAAACAACAAATTTTCATCTAAAATAAAACCAAGGTATTTAAACTGAACAACTCTTTTTAATTCAAGACCACTCAACAAAAGAGAGAACCCATCTGAAATGACGGATCCAGTTCGCAAAAACAACATATATTGGCATTTTTCCTCATTAAGAGCTAGCAAATTCCTTGAGTACCAAAAATTTACAACTTGTAACGTGCATTCAAGGTTATGGAAAAGAACTGCTAAGTCCCGGTGAGAGGAAAAAATTACTACATCATCAGCAAACATAATTATTTTACAAAGAGGCAAAACATCTGAGGTAGAGCCTTGAGGTATTCCGCAAGTAATCTGGAAAGCATCTGAACGAAGATCAAGGGATTTATCAATACATTCTAGTCGTCTTCCAGAAAGATAAGATGCAAAAAAAATTAACGGTTCATAATGAAAATCCATCAGACTTAAGTTTCGTAAGAAGCAAAGAATGATTTACAGTGTCAAACGCTTTAGCAACATCAATGAAAATAGCCAAAGCATGTTGATCACCATCTAATGATTCACTAATATTCAATAAAAGCTCATGAATTGCCAGTTCAGTTGACTTTCCCTTTATAAATCCATATTGAGAAGTGTGTAATATCTTATTATCAAATAAATATTTTTGTAGTTGATTATTTGCAATTTTTCCAGAATTTTACTATAAACTGAAAGAAAAGAAATACCTATATAATCTGAATAATCAGTTGAATTACCGGCTTTAGGTAATGCTATAATACTTGCTTATTTTAAAAGCTCAGGAAAAATCCCACATGTAAGTGATAGATTAAAAATATGCGCCAATAAAGGGGAAATGCTCGACGCTACCTGTTTGACAATTTGCGCTAAAAATCCAAATTCATCTGCAGAAAAACTTTGTTTAAGCTTCATAATAATTTTTTTTTTTATCCCTGAGGCGCAATCTCAGAAAAAGTAAACATTTTTTCCGCATGTTGCCCATTACTTGGAATAATAGGGGATTCAGCAGTGCACTCATGGTCGATGCAAGTCTAGAACCGATATTACTAAAATAATCTCCCAAAGCATTTAAAATATCTTTAGGTTGTACAATTTTTCCCCATTTATTTCCAGGCAATCAACACTAGTACTCTTACGACTATGAGGATGTATTCCTTCATTTATCAAATGTCTTGTCTTTCTCATATCAGAATAATATTCCAGGAATTTATCATTATAAGATTTTCTCTTCCCATGTATTATAATTGAATTTAGCTTATTCCTATAAAATCTATATTATGAAAAGAGTCGAGTGTCTGCAATTTTAAATAATTCATAAGCTTTTTATTTTTATGGTTTAGTAATACCAAAATACCTTCTGAAATCCAGGGGTCAAATCTCTGCACAAATTTTCCATGCGAAATATCGTTTTTAATCCATTCATATCGTTTTTTCGAATTATTGAATCACGATGTTGTTTATGACTATTTTTTAAATCAAGAGGAACACTCACTATCAGACAAAATTACAAACGATTTTGTTGCATGGACTAAATCAGAAGAATAAGATATGTTATCCAATAGTGTAGCTGTATTAGCTGTGACTCAAGTTGGCAGAGATATACTTGGAAGAAAACTAGAACACAACAACATGCTTAGAAAATCTTTATTATTGCCAGCATCGAGATTCAACAGATCCAAATTGAAGTCACCAGAAATTATGACCGGTTTCCTAGACGCTTCTAGGTTTTATAACTGCGGTTTTAAAATTTCGAAAAAATCTTTAGGATTGCCAGACGGAGGTCTATAAACAGACCCCAAATAAATGGGTTACAGCCTGAGGGGTCAACTTCAACAAAATAGTCTCATATAACCCTTCTTCAAAAACAGAAAAATCACTGAGAACTCGAAAAGACCAATCATCACGAATATACAATATCTACCCTCTCCTCCTATTCTGACACCTTAAACGTGAAATACACTTCATCCCAGGCAGATTTAACATTATAAGAGGTGTATTACCAAACCCCGAGAATGTTCTTAGGACTAGATGTAAGCAAGAACTTGAGTTCGCTGAATGCACTTTGCAACCCTTGCGCATTCACATGTAACGATTGGATCAGAAATTTACACTTGTTAGACTGATCGGTTTGAATACCACCTGAAGAAAATTCACACTCGGGTAGATTTTTTACATAAGGCCTATCTTTCTCACTGCCAGTTGCTGAATTTAGAATAACATCAAGTTTCAAACGAGAATCAAGAAAAGACTGAAAGCGATCCATAAAGAAAGAAAAAGGAAAACAAATATCACCATTTTTTGTAATTAAGCCACGGGTTCTTTTGACACATTTCGAATCTGAACTACATCAGAAATCGATCTACACGGAATGTTTTGTCAACTGCATTTGACATAAATAAAGCCTAGTAAAGTCCATACTTTTTTTTAAATCAAATTTGTTGCGCACAAGTTTGTAAATTTCTTGCCTTTCCCTGGCCAAAGCCTCATTCACATAGATTTGGGAGCTCTTCAAATTTTTGCGACTACGCAGTATCTCCACCGCAGATGCATCAGTAAAAAAAAAGTTAATTCAATCGGAGTCTTACTTTCAGAAGCAGATCCCAAAGGTTTTGCACTCTTGATAATGGATTTGTCTAAACTGAGTCCCATTTCACTGTTGAGTCAATCAAGTATTTTTTCACCAAGACCGGGTAAATCCCGAGCAGAAGAGTCTATGCCTGACACAATAATCTTGCTAAGAAGCGCTGGCTGACTTATATCGTCTAGCTAGGTTTCAAGTTTCTGGAGCTTTGCCCCAATATGAACGATTTTGGACCGTAAGTCAGTAAGATTTTTTATCAATACGTTCAAATTTGGCCTCAAACTAGAGCTCAATCGCCTCATAAATACCTTGGGTAACAGTATCAAGGAAATCTGCCATGAGTTGCGATCCTGACGAACTCCCTAGTCTATTAAACTCGTGCTCCTTCTCTTCCAAATCTCGTCTCCAATTCCATCACGAAGGTTTACAATTTCAGTCTGCATCAAATTAACAGATTCAGATAAATCACCAGGTAAACCTTCACAATCCTCCATACACAGCTTTATTGCACGCTGAACATTTTTTCTGCCATCTGTAAGCACCTCAACTCGTTTAACGATTTTTATCTCCTCTGTCCCATAGCAGCGAACTTCTTAATTAACTTCATTGTCCTTGACAAGCATCACCCTTGTAATCTTGCACGGCCAAAGCTTGTAATATTTAAACTGGGTGAACGCTTGGCTACCCGCATGCATAGCAACCGGGGAAAATGCCACTCTTAGTAAAAAGTGAACACACTAATTAATCCTCTCTATTTTTTTATGAATAGCACGTGTCACGAAATTATTATAAACTGGAGTTTAGCAACTGACCCTCCCCCCAGTCATAAACTTTCTAAAGACTACAGCAGCATATACATTTTTTTTAGTGATTCGATTATTTTTTTTAGTATTTTGAGCAGTGTGGTTCGATTTTTGAAAATGTCAATAAAAATATAATAAACACATAATAATCAGGATAGATGAGAAGATCTGATGACAACAAACTGATTGTCCGATATATACTGATATTAATTCCTGGAAAACTTCAATTAAATTTTACCTTGTACTAACAAACAATCTACAACTGAGGCAAATGAATAAATCTTAGATACCAGTAATAATCACACCATAGAAAATTGTGGCATATAATTTTAATTCTTAAATGTAATTTTTATCAAGATAATTATGTTCTATAGTATTATATAGCAAAAAAAGAGATGAAAAACAATACTCTAGAAACAAATTTCGGCTATATATTTGCACATTAAGGGGAGAGGTAACCTGACCTAACCCCCACCCTCCTAATGTGCAACTATATAGCCCGAATTATATCATTTTAATGTATTCTGTTACCTGCCACTTGTTTTCCACTGAGCGTAAGATAATTGTTTCATAATACAGACAGATAAAACCAGTTTGTTCTCGAGTTTTTTACAGCATAAACTTGAGTGTTGGTGGCATAATGCATAATTACCCTTTAATCTATCATGCATTCAATTAGTATGTGTTTAACATTAATATATTATGCCCAAAACCTGGAGTGAAAGAAAATAAGATTCAAACCAAATTGCAGAAAATAAGACAAAAAGTTATCAAACAGTTTGTGGTAACAAAATGTAGTAAGGAGTGACCCGGCTCAATAGTAACCGAAAGTCTAAAAAACGGAATTTTCATACCAATAGTTTCATCTTAAGATTCGCATTTTAATGCTGATTTGAAATACATAAGTTTCGTCACCCTTAAAAGCGATAGCATCTTAACGAAAATCACACCATCAGATTCAGCGTATCAGATGCGTGTTTTTCTTCTTTTTTTTTTCTTGTCTTTTTTTTCAGGGGTGATCGTATTGACCCAGTGGTCCTAGAATGACGCAAGAAGGCTCATTCTGACGGAATTTGGAAGTTCTAGTTCCCTTTTTAAGTGACCAAAAAAATTGGAGGGCACCTAAGCCCCCTCCCACGCTCGTTTTTTTCCCAAGGTGACCAGTTCAAAATTCTGAGATAGCCATTTTATTCAACATAGTCGAAAAACCAAATAACTATGTCTTTGGGGACGACTTGTACCCCACAGTCCCCATGGGAGGGGCTGCAAGTTACAAACTTTGACCAGTGTTTACATCTAATAATGGTTATTGGGAAGTGTATAGACGTTTTCAAGGGGTATTTTTTGGTTGGGGGAGGGGTTGAGGGGAAGGGATTATGTGAGGGGAACTTTCCATGGATGAATTTGTCATGGGGGAAGAGAATTTCCATGAAGGGGTACAGCATTTTCTAGCATTTTAAAAAAAGTGAAAAAATCAATATGAGAAGTTTTTTAACTGAAAGTAAGAAGCAGCATTAAAACTTAAAACGAACAAAAATTATTCCACATATGAGGGGTCCACCTCCTTCTAATAACCCGCTCTTTACGCTAAAGTATTTTAGTAATTTCATCTATTTATTCTATTGTCTTAGTGATTCAAGGGGTCATTCTTAAGGAATTTGGACGAAATTTAAGCTTTAGTGTAAAGAGCGAGGTATTGACGAGGGGCCGATCCCCCTCATATACGTAGTAAAAACATATAAAAACATATAGAAGTTCGTTACGTAAGTTAAATCGTAAGTTACGAATATTTTTACTAATAAAAATGTTTGTAAAAAATTTAAAGTTCTAGTCGCCTTATAAGTAACCAAAAAATTGGAGGGTAACTAGGCCTCCTCCCCGGCTCCTTTTTTTCTAAAAATCATCCGCTCAAAACTACGAGAAAGCCATTTAGTCTAAAAAAATAAATTGATATGCAAATTTAGTTCTAATTATTCATGTGCAGAGAGCCAAAATAAATATGCATTAATTTAAAAACGTAAAGAAATTATATAAAAAAAGCAAGTTTTTTTAAACTGAAAGTAAGGAGTGACATTAAAACTTAAAACGAACAGAATTTACTCCGTATATGAAAGGGGCTGTTCCCTCCTCAACGTCCCGCCCTTTACGCTAATGTTTTTTACTGTTTTAAAAAGTAGAGTTGAGAGAAAGAGTAAAACTCTTTTTTTACTGTTTTTTTAAAAGTGTAGTTGAGAGAAAGTCAAACTCGATTTTTACTGTTTAATTTTTTTACTGTTTTTTTTAATAGTGGAGTTGAGAGAAAGAGTCAAACTTTGGCGTAAAGAGCGGGCGTTGAGGAGGGAACAGCCCTTTTTATATACGGAGTAATTTCTGTTCGTTTTAAGTTTTAATGTCACTCCTTACTTTCAGTTCAATTTTTTATTGATTTAATCATCTTAAAGGATCCATTTAATTTCTGAGTAAATGATGTTTATATTTGGAAAGAACATAAAAAAAGGTTTCAAGTGGTATGTTCATCAAATTTATAGCTCAACAATGAAAAAATCTCCAAATTTATCGCAAAATCCCCTCTCCCCTCTCTGGATAGGTACCATGCTTTCCCTTTTTCATTTTAGAAAGATTTTTTGGACCTTGTATGATATACCCATTACCTAAATAGCGATAAAGACCCTATTTTTCTTCTTGTTTTTTGTGTTTATACCCATTACTACTCAAGAAGTGAAGTTAGGTTAATCCTAATAAAATAAACCAAAGTATGATAAAAAATATAATACTTTAGAAACAAATTTGGGCTACATATTTGCACACTAGGGGGGTGAAAGTAAAGTACAGTGGCTCTACATGAAAATATGCGAGCTAAAATTACTTTTTGCATATTATAAACTAAGAATTGTTTTCTGACTTCACACTGTCCAAATACTTTATCCCTCCCCCCCCCCCCTGATGTGCAAATATATAGCTCAAACTATATGTTTCCCAGCTATTCTGTCACTTCTCTTTTTCTTCTCTCATGTTAAGGTGGAAGAAAATAGCAAAAGAAACCAGTTTACAGTGCATCAATGCAAGAACAACTTGAGCATTAGTGGGTATATCATACAAGTACCAATTTTTCAATTTAACTCTCTTTTATTTTCAGACCTTTGAAAATTAAACAAAATAAAAAAAAAAAAAATTAACCTCATGGTCCAGCTGTCTAAAAAAAACCTTTACATTGATGCTCGGAATTATACTGAAAGTAAATTTGTTCAGATGGAATTCTCTGTCACAAGAGAATCTTTGATTCAATGATCTATGTCTGATTTTTGATGTTTAGTAAATATTTGAGACAAAAACTTTGGAAAGTAGTGAAAAAATTATGTCAAGTTAAGTGAAAGTGATAGTTACTAGGGGTGGATTGTCACAACCTATAAATCACTAGGGGTGGCAACCCTGAATGAAATTTTTGGGGAACCAATTTTTTTCCTGACGAGGGATTTTGGAGAAATTACCGAAAATTCGGGGATTGAAACGCTGGTATTTTCTGACAAAATGTGCTGACAAATTTTACTAACTCAATAAAACTGCTAAATAGCATTGCTACTATGCTACCCCACTTTTTGCATATTGGAACACAACTTATGTTTTGACAGCTTTTCTTGGAACAAGAATTATTCCTATATGTAAAAATGGCATTTTCAGGCAAAATCTGCCAATTAGCATTGCTACTTTGCTATCCAACTTTTTGCGCGACAGCCCATAAATAAAAAAAATAGAGTCAGATATAAACAACAAGTACACTATTAGAACTGCTTTAGCCAAAACCTCTATATAAGAAACTTGCCATTTCTTTGCTTGAACAACAAGGGAAATATATTGGCTTGAAAATCAAGAAACATGGCTTTCATTTCTTTTTTCTTTTCCTAAAATAGCTTGGCATCGGAACATCATAGATAGCTGTTTAATGAGTCTTTTCAAAGGAAATTGATGGTGTTAAAAACATTTTGCAATTAAAAAAAATACATACATATTTTCAAAATAATCAATTTTTTCCACAAAAAAAAACTGAATCTTTCTATAGCACTACAGTAGCTAATCTTATTATAGTATCAGGAATTTGTCACCTCTAAGTGCTTCTGTAATTGAAAGAAAAATTTAAGGTAAAACCAATGTTTTTACAAGGAACTACATTTTCATATACTAGATATATATAGAGCTAGTCTATATTTATATAGCTAGTCTATATTTATAGACTAGCTGTTGGGGTGGCGTTTCGCGCCACCCCAACACCTAGTAACCTGTTGTAGCACAGTGGATTGGTGCTCTGCTTGGCAATACGGGGCCCAAGGTTCGATCCACGCCGCGGCAAGGTTGGGCGACAAACTTGCTACTTGTTCCTGTAAAAACACCCAGCAACTGAAACGTCAATTCGACGCCCTATGCGCCAGCAATGGCTCTGGAGGATCTTTATCCTTTATATTTTTTTATCCAACACCCAGTTGGTGGGGGCACTTCGCGCCCCCCCCCCCCCCCCCCGCGCGCGTACGTCGTTACGCGCCATTGTAGTTGTGTCCCTGTGTCCCACCTGTGAATATAGATATATATATATATATATATATATATATATATACATATATATAAAAATGAGTTGTTTGTGGGTTATGTCTGTCTGTCTGTCTGTCGAGTAACGTCGTGTTTGTCCACATATGACGTCTGAATTATTTCACACTAATACAAAAGAAGAAAAAAAACTAAAAAAGGTAAAAACTACAAAAAAAACTAAAAAGAAAAAAAAACTAAAAAAGCTAAAAAACTAAAAAAAATAAAAAAACTAAAAAAAAGGTAAAAACTAAAAAAAACTAAAAACTAAAAAAGAAAAAAACTAAAAAAAACGGAAACACTGAAAAATAAAAGAGAAAAAGAAAACAAAAAAAATATAAATAAAATAAAAAAAAAAATAAAAAAGATAAAAACTACAAAAAAAAAACTAAAAAGAAAAAACGAAAAAAAACTAAATAAGCTAAAAAAAAAAGGTAAAAACCAATAAAAAAACTAAAAAGAAAAAAAGAAAAAAACTAAAAATTTTTTCATCATACAATATGACGTCTGAATTATTTCATCATATACCAATTCAAAAACAAAAGTATTCAAGCCGATGTAGCTGAGTTGGTAACGCGGTATGTTCCAGGTTCTAGGTTCTAGAGGTTCCAGGTTCGAATCTGAATACAAAAGAAGAAAACAAAACAAAACTTAAACTACAGAAAAAAACTAAAAAGAAAGAAAGGCTAAAAACTAATAAAAAAAAACTAAAAACTGAAAAAGAAAAAAAATTAAAAAAAGGAAAAAAAGTGAAAAATAAAGGAGAAAAAGAAAACTAAAAAAAAAAGCGACCGGGACACAGGGAATGTTCGATTAGCAATCACCATCAACAAAGCACCGGGACACAAATGACGACCAGGACACAGGGAATATAAATGACAACGACTGAAGTCATGTTTGTCAACTGATGAAATTGCATACCGGGACACCGGGACACAAATGACGACCGGGACACAGGGAATATAAATGACGACCGGGAACCTCAAAGAGAAATTACAGACTGGGACACCCGGACACAAATCACGACCAGGACACAGGGAATATAAATGACGACCGGGACACAGGGACACACCTACAACGAGGACGCCGGGGGCACAGGCGGGATATATAAATGACGACCGGGACACAGGGATTGTTCGAATAGAAATTACAGACCGGGACACCGGGACACAAATGACGACCGGGACACCGGGACACAGGGAATATAAATGACGACCGGGACACTCAAAGAGATATTACAAACTGGGACACCGGGAAAACATAATAAACTTGGCAGTAAATATCAAATGCACATTTGAATGGCTAAAGACAAATAATGATATTGAGCAGCTGTTTGAAGCCAATTTTCATTTAGGTTAGAAGATGAAAGTTACCTCTGCAAAAGTGTCACTGATTTTCCTATGAATAATTGTACTGTTTGAGTCAGTTTATTGATAGTTATCTTGTGCAGAAGAGGGCAAAAAAGAAGAGATTAGTACTGTCTGGCCAACAGGAGCTGAAAGTAAGGAGCGACATTAAAACTTAAAACGAACAGAAATTACTTTGTATATGAAAGGGGCTGCTTTCTCATCAACGCCCCACTCTTTATGCTAAAGTTTGACTCTTTCTCTCAACTCTTCTTTTTAAAACAGTAAAAAACTTTAGCGTAAAGAGCAGGGCGTTGATGAGGAAGCAGCCCCTTTCATATACAAAGTAATTTCTGTTTGTTTTTCAAGTTTTAATGTTGCTCCTTACTTTCAGTTAAAAAACTTGTTTTTTTATTTAATTTCTAAACGTTTTGGAATCAATGCATGTTTTGACTTTGGCTCTCTGCAGAGGAATTATTAAAACGAAATTTGCATATTTATTTTTTTGGCTAAATGGTTTTCTCATAGTTTTGGTCAAATGATTTTGAGAAAAAAAGGAGCAGAGGAGGAAGCCTAGTTGCCCTCCGATTTTTTGGTTACTTAAAAAGGCAACTAAAACTTTTAATTTTTTATGAATGTTTTATTGGCAAAAGATATATGTAACTTATGAATTAGCTTATATAACGAACTTTTGTATTCTCATGTTGTTAGTGCACATATGAGGGGTTCACCCCCTCGTCTGTACCTTGCTCTTTACATTAAAGCTTAAATATTGTCCCAATTTATAAAGAATGACCCCTGAATCACAAAAGCCCCATCATTTGCGTAATAATTTCTGTTCGTTTTAATTTTTAATTCTGCTCCTTACTTCCAGTTGAAAAAACTTTTGCATAATTATTTTTCATTGTTTGTTTTTTTTAAATAATGCTAGAAAATCTTGCACTCCCTTCATGGAAATTTTGAATTCCCTCCCTTCATAGAAATTTTGAACAGCATGTAAATCTCATATTCAGCGGACCACTGAGTGGAAAGAATGCCAAACAACAATGTGCATACCTTCTTCTTTAGCTAGGAGAAAAAGGACGAGATGTCTTTAGTACTTGGACATTAATATCAGAAGAAAAAGACAAACTTGATATTTATCTTAAGAAATTTAAAGAGTACATTGCTCCTATGAACAATCCTATATTCGCTCGCTATAAATTCCATAAGCAGGATCAGTTGGAGCATGAATCAATTGAACAATACATTACAGCCCTCAAGGTGCTTGTCAAAGACTGTGAGTTAAACGGACAATTTTTAGAAGGAGATGGTGAGAGACAGATTAATATGTGAACTGAAACAACATAGAATTCGAGAAAAACTATTATCTCAAGGTGGAACCCTTACTCTTGACACTACAGTGACAATTGCAAGAGCTTTTGAGACAACACAAGAGCAGCTCATGTCCATGTCAGCCATGTCCTTGTCACCTACAACAGTAAAGGAGCCGAATGTAAAACAAGAATTAGACTATGTAAGAAGACAAAAGAAGTATGACCAACCCACACCAAGTAAGAAGTGTTACTTCTGTGGTGGGGCATATGACCCAAATCACAAATGTCCAGCAAAAGGGAAGTCTTACTCCAAGTGCGGAAAGACAAATCATTTTGCTGGTGCCTGCTGTAGCGAACCAGTAGATACTATTGATATGGAAGGAACAGATGAAAATCAAGAACAAGAAATTTATATTGATACATTACTTATTGGAGCCATGGCTGAGAAATCAAGCCAACCGACTGTGGATATCAAACTGAATAATTCAGCATGGGAAAATCTATTCAAAATCGACACAGGAGCTGAAGCAAATGTTATCCCAAAATCTATCTTTGACAGACTTAAACCCAAACCACAACTAAACAAGACAAGCCAGATCCTTGTAGCTTATGGAGGAACTCGCATTCCAATTGCAGGAGTTAAATTGTAGACATAAAGGAATTATCAACAAAAAGTACAGTTTCTTTGTAGTTAATATACAGTCGAATCCAATACTACAATACCAAGCATCAGTAGAAATGGGGTTTGTGAAGGTAACTACATCTATCTCTTCCTTATCAACAAAGAAGAGTGTTAAGAAGAACCGAATTCCCAAAGAGTTTGATGACGTCTTTGCTGGGATAGGTAAACTCCCAGGTAAAGTAGAGATCCATGTAGAAAAGAATGCAATCCCATCCAATAATCCTGTCAGGAGAATACCTTTTGCCTTACATGAGAGGGTTAAAAGCAAACTGGAGCGCCTGGAAAAATTAGACATCATTGAAAGAGTGGTGGCTCCAACCGAGTGGGTTAATTCAATTGTAGCTGTGGAAAAGTCAAACGGTTCGTTACGTTTATGCTTGGATCCAAGAGAGCTTAATAAGTCCATACAAAGGCCCTATTATCCAATGCCAACTTTTGAAGATATAGCAGCCAAAATTCATGGCCACAATAAGTTCTCTAAGCTTGATTCAACATCCAGGTATTTGATGCTGGCATTAACTGAGAAGTCTTCACTTGTCACAACTTTCAACACTCCATTTGGCAGGTACAAATACAAAAGAATGCCGTTTGGATTAATATGTGCACAAGACGAATTCCAGCAAAAGATGGTAAAAACCTTTGGCAACTTGAAAGGCATTAGCGTCATTGTTGACAATATCCTTGTATCAGGAAAAAATGAAGAACATGATGAGAATTTAAGGAAAGTCCTAGAGAAGGACAGAGAATTTGGAGTAAGGTTTAATCCAGAAAATGCATATTTGGATCAACAAGCGTGCCATATTTTGGACATCTAATAACTGCAGATGTTATCAAACCAGATCCTTCAAAAGTTCAAGCCATAATTGAGATGCCACATCCATCAAACAAAGACGAACTGGCCACATTCCTTGGAAGGAGGATCATGCTAAAAGCTATAGAGTCCAATAAAGACCCCTACCTTGGTCTTTTAGAATATCGGAATACTCCAATAGACGGTGAGGCATCACCTGCCCAGCTTCTTATGAGTAGAAATTTAAGATCCATCCTTCCCTGTACTCGGCAGCAACTGGAGCCAAATACTGTTCCAAAGACAAAGTTCCTCAAAGCAAGAACTAGTTGACAAGAAAGACAGAAGCAGAACTATGACAAGGCGTCTAAAGATCTAATAGAGTTGAAAGACAACCAACCCATTTGGGTCAAGCTGTCAAAGGAAGTTACACGTTGGGCAAAAGGTGTAGTGACGTCATGCATAGCTCCAAGATCTTACCTTATACAAGCCGAAAATGGTAGATTTTATTGCAGAAATCGGGCCCATTTGAAACCACGGTCCAGTGCTGAAGACAACAGTGTTCAACAATCTTCAGGATTCACAGGGGATGAGGACCTTCTAGCAGAATTTCACCCTCCTGTGACTCAATCATCTTCTCCAAAAAAGGCTGCTTCAAAGACTCCAGATAATTGTAGTACTGGAGAAATCTTCCAAGACAGTCCATATAGAACTCCAACACACCATCCAGCAGCAAAGAGTGAAAGCAGAAATGGAGAGGATTATTTACAACCCTATGTAACAAGAACTGGTAGAGTGGTTAAGCCAGTGAAGATAATGGACATTTAAATGGCTAGTGTTTTCTTTTTTTGTGTGTGTGCTTTTATAGCACAATTATTATTGTGAAAGAAAGGAGATGCTGTGTTTAGTGCTTTTATGTTTATGCTTGCTGCTTATTATCTTATGATTCATGTTTGCTTATGTAGTTTTGTTGCAGGTCGGTTGGCTTAATGAATCAATCTACTTGGTAACAATGCAATCTGCCTTCTGGCAGAAAATACAAAATTCTACATTTTTGTAAATAGGAGCTTAAAACTTCTACAGAAGGGTTCTCTGATACGCTGATGGTATGACTTTGTTAAGATTATATGACTTTTAGGGGGTGTTTCTCCCTATTTTCTAAAATAAGGCATAATTTATATTTATATAAAATAATTTCTCAGGCTTGTAACTTTGATAGGTAAGACTAAACTTAATGAAACTTATATATTTAAAATCAGCATTAAAATTCGATTCTTTTGATGTAGCTATTGGTATCAAAATTCCATTTTTTAGAGTTTTGATTACCATTAAGCTGGGTTGCTCCTTACTACAATTCATTACCACAAACTGTTTGATTGTTTCTGTTATATGTTAACCAAAAGGATTATAATCCTCCATGGCTAGAGAAAAGGAATAATCTTTTGCTGAATAATAAGATTGAATTGGTGTTTGAAGCATACAAAAAAGAAGCCTTTTGTGTAGATCAAGATTTTATTTGTGATGGAAGCATTAGATAAAAATCAAAAGACAACCTACTAGAAGTCTAAAGGAGTCCAATATCAGCTGACCATATTTTAGAGCCTTAGTTTTTAAAAAACAACATATTCATTTGAACTATGTCACATTCATATGCATTTAAAGAGCAAAAAACAGGCTAAACATTACAGTTTCAATGATGACATTCTTTGCATAAAAGGTGTCATACACAGACAAAAATTTTGTATAATTAGTATATAATGCTAAAAAGAACTATGCATGAAATATGTTCAGTGGACAACTTGAAGAAAGATACCAAGTTAATGGCAATTTAAGCTTCTTTCAGGTGAATATGCCTAAAATTTTGAGTAACAAAATTTAAATATAACAAGGGGGTAATCAGGATTTCAGAAATGCTTAGGAGGGACATGGCCTAATATTGGTTGTAATGACTGCTCAAGATCTGCATAATCTACAAGCTAGGCTGTAATGTATATACAACTAGATTAATGTAATTGTAATAAATATTATTGGAGCTATGTATGAGGCCTTCAGGAGGAAGATGCATTTGCAACTAAATTGATAAGTATGATGTTTTTACCCAATTTAGCTAGGAAGAAAGCATACAAGTTACTTGATACCTTTTTTATGTTCTTTCAAATATGACAATTGCTTAAGGGGGAAATTCTATTTGAGCCCTTAATAGGGCCCTAAAAGATAACTTACAACCCTATCATAGTTTTTATACTATGTGTTAAGGTTAAAAATTAGTTAGAAACTCACAATTCTATTATTAAATCCATCAATAGAAATTAATATATTCTAAAGACATCAATCCATTCCAAATGAAATAAATTTAATCTGATACACATTTGGATCTATAAGTTCTAAAATCTAAAATGTTTTTTTTTATATTATTTTGTGCTTACCTTTTCAGTTTGTTATAATTAGGTTACTGCAAGACACAACTAAATTTTATAAATGAATGGTATTTCAAAAAACTTTTTAAACCCTTTTTTAGTATGGTCACTTTTTGCATGATGACAAAAATATCAGAATTTTCCCCAAAACCAGAATATAACATTTATTTCTATCAGAAATGAACTTGAGTAAATATATAGCCTGAATTGTATAGGTTATGTGCAATGAACTTTTGATTGGTTTGAAAAGTGTAAAATCAATTTGAAGAAAACAGTGACTTACAAAAACTCAATATAGGCCTATACATACAATTTTGGAAATATATTCCCACATCAGGAAAGTGAGCTCATTTACAGTATTTGAGATGAGATTCTGAGTGTAAGCCTACATATATTTCTTAGCTAGTCCAATAGTGACTTAACCAGAAAATATACCAGCTTCAGTGCCTAAAATAGTGCAGGTTACAAAGTTTGGATAAGGTTTAAATACTAAAGAACTATTCAGGTAGCTAAGAAATAAACCAACCTTTAAAGTCAGAATTGCATCCTGAATCCAGATTTGACATGTTTTTGCATTGGAAATGATCTTTACCCCCACCCCTATATATACCAATTCAGGGTAGCCTATATATTTGTATATTAGGGGGATGGGGGTAAAGTTCATTTCTGACACAAATGAATGCTTAATTTGAACTCAGGATGCAATTCTGAATAGCCTACAGGTAAATTTGTTTCTGAGGAATCTTAAGTCTGTAAATATAAATAGTAAAACTCTACTTAAACTACTTTTGGCTATCCTGGAAAAGGGTTAGGTTAGGAAAATGAAACTTTCAGAGATGGGTCTAAAGGCTAAAATATGTCCTGGGAAGGTATTTTGAAGCACTAATCTCTACTCCTTCTCACTCAGAGGATCCTGAAATTTGCCTACATGACAGGTCTATGCTTATTGAAATTTTGATAAAATAACATAATTTTCATCTTTAGTTATCAGTTTCTTTTTTTCTCTGGCTTTAGTTTAGAAAATGCAGTAAAATCCTAGTTAATTGACTTCTTGCTATCTCAGAAAGGGTTTAGGTTAGGAAAATGAAACTTTCACAGATGAATCTACAGACTAAAGTATGTCCTGGAAGGTATTTTGAAGCAACTACCTCCACTCCTCTCTGTAGAGGGCCCTGACCTTTGATGAACTTTAAAAATATGTCTGTTATAAAAATGAAACCTTGCAAAATAGATCTTCTGCTTAATTGAAGTACAACAAAATTGTTTTCAGCTTCATAACTTGACTCAATTTTATTTTACAAGGTTTTAAAGATATGCAAATAGATTTCCTAAATTTAAAAAAAAAAAACATTGATAAGGCTCAAATTTCTACTTAAATAACAGGAATTGCATTTTCAGAACTAAAGACAGAGAAAATGCAACTAGTAACTGAAAATTAAGGTAAATGTTGTTTTGTCAAAATTTCAATAGGTATAGACCTATCATGTAGGCAAATTTCAGGGCCCTATAGAGGGAGAATAAGTGGAGGTGGGTATTTTAAAATACTTTCCTGGGACATACTTTAGCCTGTAGACCCATCCCCAAAAGTTTCATTTCCTAACCTAAACCCTTTCCAAGATAGCAAGAAGTGAATTAACTAGAATTCTAACAAAATTGCAATTCCCAGTTAACTGAGTAGAATTTTGAGGCATATCAAAAGGCTATTCCTTTTATTCAAAATTTAGGAAATGTATTTGCATATCTTTCAAACCTTATAAATTTGGATTGAGCAAAGTTTTGAAGCTGAAAACAATTTCGTTGTACTTCATTTCAGCAGAAGATCTATTTTGTGAGGTATCACTTTTATAACATGGATTTTAAAGGTCATCTAAGGTCAGGACCCTCTAGAGGGAGGAAAAGACATATGTACTTCAAAATACCTTCTTGGGACATAGGCTACTTTAACCTGTAGACCCTGAAGGTCCCTAAGAGGTTCATTTTACTAACCTAACCCCTTTCCAAGATAGCAAAAAGTAGAATTTTACAATATAAGCCTTACCCAAAAGGGTAAGGCTTACATATTTGACAAGTGACCTTCAACAAATCAGTTTTTAGGCTATTATCAAATTTTTTTTAATCTAGCCTAACCTATTTCAAGCACTTCAAGCCCAATATCTAGAACCATAAAAGTGTACTGATTAGGGAATCAAATGGTAGACTCCTTTGATTACTTTCTGATTAGTTGGTCCCAGACTTTTTATGATGGCTTTGCTTCTTGTTCTTCC
This sequence comes from Artemia franciscana, assembly GCF_032884065.1. NCBI lineage: Eukaryota > Metazoa > Arthropoda > Branchiopoda > Anostraca > Artemiidae > Artemia > Artemia franciscana. Next base: position 63,193,333 of record NC_088863.1, on the reverse strand, counting down.
TATTTAATTTTTGTATTTGACTGCTCAAGTTTTTGTACTTAGGGCTGCCACTCGGTGAAGAAACGATACTAGATTCTTAAACAAAAATCATTATTAGCGCTTAAATCACTAGATTATTGACTAGAAATCAATAGAATCATAAGACTCTTTATCATTGTAATTAATAATTGTTTTGTTTTTAATCGTGTTCAATGCAGGCGCACTTACAGGAGAGGTTAAAATTACTCCCCCCTCCTGATGTGGAAAAATGCCTTTAGATTGATGTTTTTGTTTTACATAATGTTCCATCAAAATTTTGAGATACCCATTTTGCTTAGCATAGTTGAAAGGTTCCAAAACTATACCTTTGGATTTATAAAAACCCATACAACCCCTAAGGCCAAGTCTGGGTATGAAACTGCCCTAAGCATATATATATATATATATATATATATATATATATATATATATATATATATATATATATATATATATATATATATATATATATATATATATATATATATATATATATATATATAAGAATTTTTAATTTTTCTTCATTTTTTCTGTTTGTCAACAATTTTTTGGGAAAAAGAGAGAAGGGAGGGGAAATAACGGCCATCCAATCTTTTTGGTCTAGTAAAAGGGACACTATAAATTTTAATTACCGTTAAAGTGATCCTTCTCCTGTTGTTCTAGGACCGTTGGTTTGATATGATCGCCACTGAAAAAAAGCAACAAATTAAGACACATTCGTGATTTTCTTCAGGAAATAGCACAAAATTTAACAAGTTTGCAGACAGAGGCTTGTAGCTTCTACAATAGGATTCTCTGATACGCCGAATCTAACGGTTTGATTTTAATTAAAATTCTCTTACTTTTAGTGACTGTTTCCCTTCTTTTTCAAGCTTCAGGCAAATTTTCACAGTTTTTTAGCCTTTTTTTAAGTAAAACTAAATTTAATAAATCCTTTATATTTGGGATCAACACAATATGCCGATGATATATCGATTGATATAAAAATTCCTTATTTAGAGTTTCAGTTACTATTCAGCCTTGTTGGTCCATTCTTACAGTTCGTTATCATAAAGTGTTTGATATGTTAGCACATAAACCCAAAAACGTAAAGAATAAGACGTTATCTGCGCTTGTTAGATGTTTCAATTACAAATAAAAGAATTATTGGAGTTATGAATAGAAATTAGAAGTAAAGACTAAAACCATCAGATAAATTTTAAAGTAGATAGCCTACTCCCAGCCGACTTTAATAATCCATAACGCTCTGGGGTCTATATCTGGGATTTTCCAATTAGAAGTTAACTGGAAGTTTCAAAGGCAGTATATTTGCATAAATGTTGATTTGAAACATACTAGGAACTGTAGTAAATCACTATTTTGTGTTTTTCATTAATTAGATCACTATATTATTTTTTCGATTGGATCATGGAACTGCGTGCTATATCGTGAAAAATCACTTGATTTAGGATAAACTAACTAGTTTTAGAACAAATTCCCCCTATAAATCACTTGCTAGAAGCAAATCACTAGGCCACAAAAATCACTAGAAATAGTGATAAATCACAGATCCCATAATTTTCAAAGCCTGTTTTGGAACTTGAAAAGACTGCTTAAAACTAATGCTGCCGGCACTAATTTTGAGAACCTGTGAAAAATTGCCAAAAACCTTGTGTAATTTGTGACTAACCTATGACTTTTTAGAACGTTTTCCGACCTTCTTACTGCAGTTTACTTTCAGCCCAGTCTTCGTTGACGGATTCTGAGACCCAGACCAAAGAATACCAGTCATACTATGATAGATCCGTCAATATTTTACCACTGTTCAGCATTCCAGGATCCAGAGTCAGAATCTATCAATAAAGACTGTACTTTTGGAGTAGCAGCACTAAGACGACACAAGTTACTAGAGTATGTGCAACAAGGCCCAAACGGCTGTAGTAAGGAAATTTTCATTTCACTTGATTGTAAGATGGAAGTGATGAAGGTGATTCCGAAGTAACAGCCCTCTTTGCTCATTTACCGTTGCAAGAAAAAAAATCAGTTAAAAATACGTTATATCGTTTGGACTTCGTGACTCACAGTTATTCCGTAAATACATAAGAAGGTGTGAACGGTCGTAGTTACTGTTTAGCTACTATTAGCTATTAAAGTAAGTAGGTAAATGTTCCCTTTCCAAATAGCAAATCATATGTGCAAACAACGGGAAACTTCCCTGCCTAGGGACTATATCATCCCCAGAAGCATTGTTATTGGAACTTTGAACTGAGCAAAACAAAATTCTATCTTTAAAGTTAATCGGGCATATTTAGGGGGAAAGGACTATAAAAACATAACTAGGGCTTTAATTGCCCCTTAATCACTTGTGACTTGTAAAAAGGGCACTAAAAACTTGTAATTTCCAACCCATTGAGCCGTTTGAGTGTTTTTTATGACAACTTCTTCCATACAAACTTGATTGGTATAAAAAAAAACTAAATAAATCAATAATAAGTGCTTCTTACTTCACTCTTGTTATAGGAAGTGTTTTTGTGACACCAGAATAGTAGAGAATGACCTCATAGGTCTGACTAAAATGTTCGTCTCTGTGTTTTTCCTTACCATCCTCATCCAAAATGGTGTAAAGATCCTTATTAGGTACAAAAATGAGTCTTAGGTAGTGGCCTCTAAAGAATTTAACTTTTAGCAGAAAATTTGGTCATATTAGGATCCTTTCAGGGCTTTCATAAATGTTCGGAAAAAAGTATCAAAATCTTCAAAGATAACCATTGGAATCGCTTGAGGAATTATAATTTCTATTTTTCAAAGCCAGATTTTGTGTAACGTAAATGAAAATTAAGCCTTTTCATATGCCAAAAACTTTAATAAAGCCTCCCATTGGCTCTTTGAAGGATAAGTGCATTTTTGGGTGCCTTCGTGTATACCAAACTTCTAGTTACTTCACACAATAATTTTTAGATATCTCTATTGTTCAAAATGACTGGAATGCCTAAAAAGTAATCATCTTGAATCAGTTTAACTCCTTTTCAGTACTAATAGGAATAAATCCCATTATTTACCCACTGTAGACAAATATATTTTGGCAAAACAGAGGGATATGATTGGTCTCGGCTCCCCGATTGGATTAAAACTCTTTAATGTCAGGCCCTTGAGGGTAACCACCAGGGTACATCAATTATATAGTTGTGAAATAGCCCCTAACCGTGAAAACATCTAAACACCTTATGTTCAAATAATTATTCAAAACATTCAGCATGGACAATTTCAGTAAGATCTTGGAGGGTGGGTTGTGAGGAGACCAGGGAGCCTTAAAATATCGTATTGGTGGGAAGGGGTGAAGGGATAGGCTAAGAATATTTATTTTAATATAGGCCTAAAGACTTTTTGCTATTAGCTCTATTTTACAGTTTAGTGTCAAGGTGAATTAAAAGGTAAGTGCTTGTATTTGCAAAATACTTTATCTACAAATTATTGCAGAAAATTTGGTCACAAACTTTTAGCAGAAAATTTGGTCATATTAGGATCCTCTCGGGGCTTTCATAAATGTTCGGAAAAAAAAGTATCAAAATCTTCAAAGATAACCATTGGAATCGCTTGAGGAATTATAATTTCTATTGGTCAAAGCCAGACTTAGTGTAAAGTAAATAAAAACAAGCCTTTTCATATGCCAAAAACTTTCACAAGGCCTCCCATTGGCTCTTTGAAGGAGAAGTGCATTTTTGGGTGCCTTCGTGTATACCAAACTTCTAGTTACTTCGCACAATAATTTTTAGATATCTCTTTTGTTCAAAATTACTGGAATGCCTAAAAAGTAAGCATCTTGAATCAGTTTAACTCCTTTTCAGTAATAATAGGAATAAATCCCATTATTTACCCAGTGTAGACAAATATATTTTGGCAAAACAGAGGGATATGATTGGTCTCGGCTCCCCGATTGGATTAGAACTCTTTAATGTCAGGCTCTTGAGGGTAACCACCAGGGTGCATCAATTATATAGTTGTGGAATAGCCCCTAACCCTGAAAACATCTAAGCACCTTATGTTCAAATAATTGTTCGAAACATTCAGCATGGACAATTTCAGAAAGATCTTGGAGGGTGGGTTGCGAGGAGACCAGGGAGCCTTAAAATATCGTATTGGTGGGAAGGGGTGAAGGGATAGGCTAAGAATATTTATTTTAATATAAGGCTAAAACCCTTTTGCTATTAGCTCTATTTTACAGTTTAGTGTCAAGGTAAATTAAAAGGTAAGTGCTCGTATTTGCAAAATACTTTATCTACAAATTATTGGGGATTAATGTGATGGTCAAAATAAAATTGTAAGGGTGATCAGAGGCTATGAAGATTTGAAGTCCGAGTGTGGGGTATAGGAGTGGGTACAAAATTGGAATTTCCAACTAAAATTAACCATTTTAAATTTAAAATCTCAGCTAATATTAACCAAATTTATTTGAATATTTTGTATATATTGGTTATAATAAAAGAACCTTGAACCTTGAACCAAGTATCTGCTGCATATACCTCCTTGGACCAGTAATTCTTCTCTGGTGCTGAAATTTAATTGATTCTGCCTGCAAACATCATTGATAAAAGAGTGGAAAATATCAAATACTCTGCTAGAAACCTCAACCACCAGTGGTCTTTCTTCTTCGTTTAGTATGTAGCTATATTTGTCTTTGTTGATTGTAATCTCTCTTTTTGTTGTTGTTTATTTTCTCTTTTTGTTTTCTGTCTTATTCCGTCACTGTGGCTACAAACCCTCTTTTGCTTTGTTGACTGATCAGAAATAAATTGATTGATTGAATAAAATAAACGAAAGAAATTTTTGATTCCATGATAAAACTTGATCCCTTTATAAAAAATACTCTAACAAAAGATGTCCCCATAAATGAAAATGAGTCCATAGACAAAAGTAAAAAATCCCTTTAAGTTCTTACAGTTTATGCGATCAAAACTCTATTCGTCATACCGGCTTTTAACAATTCCAAACACCAAAAACAAGAAGAACAATAGGGAATTTTTTAAGACAGTGGGAAATAAATTAGAATAAATATTTCGACCCTATGTCCAAGGGCCGTCCTCAGCAATACAAATAAGAAAAAAAAACAACTTACGAGAGGATAAAATCAATAAAACTAAAATGAACAGTTTTATAAAACAGTCCCAGCATCCTTACCTCAGCGAAGTTCAACCAGGATTGAAATATAAATTGTTAGGAAACGAGGCAATTCAATGAAATGAAAGAAAATGATGTAAAAATAGGTTTTTAATGCCAGCCTAACTTTTTTCGCTGCTGATCTTATAGGTCTATTTGTGACAGGCTCTGTGTTAATATCTATTGGTTTTTTAAAATATTTTGTAAGGTCATTTTTAATTAAATTTGTGTATAAAACATTCAGTGAATATTCTTCTAAATCCCTATTTAAGGAAATATTATTATTAATCTTAAGTCTGATTTCAATTGCTTCTCGAACTACTTGCTTTATGCCTAGATCATTGCTAATAATGGCGGATTCTTCAAAAAGTATAATGTGGCAAGGATTTTCGAAAACATGGCTACTTAAAGCAGAATCAAAAGAAACAGAAGTAATATTATTAGAATTCAGAGCTTTGATGATATCATCTTTATGTTGTTGTAGGCGTTTCTCGAAATTCTGGTGGGTCCTCCCTAGACAGAATTTGCCACAGTCACATGGTATTTGATAGACACCTCTTTGGCGAGTAACTGGAAACTTATCTTTACCAGAATTTTGTAGATTTATGATTTACAAATTGTTGGTAAATATAACATACAGATTATTTTGTATGCATACTTTTTTAAGATGTCTAGTGATTTTTGGGATATACGGGAGGTAAATTATGTTTTGGGGCTTATCAGGATTTTCACATGGTAAATTATCGTTGATTTTATGAGTGTGTCTTTTCACTCTACGCATAATTGTATTATTAATAAATAAAAGAGGATACCCTTTTCCAAAAAGTATGTCCCTGATAAAGTCTAGTTCAGCTGGGATGTAGGCATCAGAACAAATATTCAGGGCACGATCTATGAGAGATATTACGACATCTCTTTTAACTTGTAGGGGTTGGTCTGATTCAAACTGTAAATATCTATTGTTTTGTGTTAGTTTTCTGTAAATAGTAAAATCGAGTTCATCTAAGTTACGAATAATTAGAACATCTAGGAATGAAATTTTATTTGCAATTTGAATTTCCAAGTTCATTTTACCCATAGTTCCAAACTGAAATTACGTCATCCATGTAACGTCCCCAAAAGATATGTTTCAAAAAATATGAATTTAATGCCAATTTTCAATATGCTCTGCAAAAATATTCGCCAATAACCCGGAAAGAGGCGCACCCATGGGTAAGCCATTTATTTGTTGGTAGAAAAAATTACGGAATTGGAAATACATTGAATACTTGTTACAAAGTTTAACCAAGGTCATTAAAACGTCGCAATCTAATCCTTTTGAACAGTTTTGAAAAACTGTTCATTTTAGTTTTATTGATTTTATCCTCTCGTTAGTTGTTTTTTTTTATTTGTATTGCTGAGGACGGCCCTTGGACATAGGGCCGCAATATTCATTCGAATTTGTTTCCAACTGTCTTAAAAAATTCCCTATTGTTATTCTTGTTTTTGGTGTTTGTGATGGAAAGGCAGTGTGGTCTTCGTCGTTACTTACTTTTAACAATTACAACTATAAAATACACCACGGATGTTTCACTACCAGATATGATAAACAGCGTTAATCAAAATACATACAAGAATGAATTTGAAAATATTGAACTAAACTTTTCAACCGACAAGTAAAATACTATTCCGAAGCTAACTCTTGGTTCCTACATGTGCGAATATTCGTATGCAAACATGAAAATTCAGCCAAATATGGGAATGTCACAGCTGTGTATAAATGTTGGTTAAAATATATCGGAATTTTCAAAACATCGGAAAAGTTAATGAATCTCAACTTCTCTGATAATTTTGATGAATAGAATGCATCAAATGAATAGGCTGGATAAGAACAAAATAGATGTTGAAAAGTTGATTTTGTCAGTTAGAAATTACAGGAAAGTATACTTTAAAGCTGATATGCATAATAAGAATAGGCTGCTTGCAATGAAAGCATTAGAATAAAGTCTCAGAAGAAGTTGAAGTTGAAGCTAAGATTAGTAAGTCAATTTAAATGGCCATGCCTGACTTGAGAAAATATAGACCAGTTTGTTTCGTTTTGTGCAAAAAACAGCCTGTGTTTTATAGACCGAGGTCCTTATTAGGCGTAACAACTAAATATCTGATCTAGAATTTCGCAGTTTGATTCTAGAAATGGCACTTTTGAGAAGTCAATTTGTTTCTAAAGTAAAATAGAAGTCAAATAAAATATAATAGAATATATCCTCTGATTTGTTATTACGGCTATTTTTCTGGAAAGTCCGCTAGAACGTTTATCTACCCTAATATGACAAGATATAGGCCTTGCTGTAGACTATTTTGAAAAGCTGAATGAATATGCTGGTTTTTTTTTAATCAGACGCAAATACATTGTCTAGTGTAACCCTTTATAATAATTATTGCGTTAACATGCAATTTTTATGTCTTTTTTTAATACGATATTTCGCCATAAGAGTAACTGAGTTGCATTATCCTCGAAATATCGTTTTTGTTGCCAGAAAAGAAAGTTATACAGAGTTGAGGAAAATTAAGTATCGTCATAAATGCAGAACAATTCATTAAGTCGACGCCAGAAAAAATGTATTGATACTACTTTGGGTAGTTGATAAGAAGCATTAACTGATCTTTTACCGAGTCACTATTCGTCAAAATGGGATCATCTGTTTGTCTGATATTAGAATTTAGAAGAGTGCTGGATACCAAAGAGAGTAGTTTTAATTGTACTCGTTAATTCAGCTTTTATTTATGCGTTGTCATTCGATTGGAATGTTCTTCTCTTCTCCTAAATTTACGACCAATTTAATATATACTTTTGGGCGTCGTTTCATCCTGTTTCTAAGTTTTCGAAATGTATTGGAGTGGGGGTGCCTGTCCACGAAAATATAGTGAGGGGGACAAGGGTTTTGTTCATGAAGAGAAATACAAAAAATTGTTTTTCAAGTCTGTGGGAGGTGGCAATTTTGTTTTTTAGTTTTATCTAGGAAGAAAACTAATCAAGCATTGTCTAAAATATTGTGGTAGGTAGTTTCATCCCTATCCCATACAACTTGTATCCCTTTGGGAGATGATAACGCTATCTAGAAAATCATAAATAAATTCTAAGACCTGTCTTTGTTCTTTTGGATTTTGTATAGGTTCTAGCGATGTTGCCAAGGTCAATTGTTTTTTCTTGAAAAATAAATGAGCTTATTTATGGATAATAATAATGAACCTTTACAGTGAGTTTCATGTGTGTAATTATTATACTTGGTCTTTTAACACAGTGAATTCCCTCTGGAGGCTCATTTACAATGTCCCGTACCCCTTTGGCAATTTTTCAGTCTACTTGCACCACAGATTAGTTCAAATGAGTGACAAGACCTCGTGTAATGTTTAAACGCATGAAACCCACTATAAGAGAACATTATTAGCATCCAAAAATAAGCTCATTTTTATAAAATCCAAAAGAACAAAAACAGGTCTTAGAATTCATTCATGATGTCCTATATAGTTTTATCCTAAATAGACAATTCATTCGAGATGAAAATGGTAAAGAGAGTGCTAAAAAAGAATGGAATATTGATATTTTGAATTTATTTATAAATATGAAAAAACAAGTGAAGTTTGAGCTATCCCAGAGCATATATTTAAAGAAGAAGAACACGATAACAATCCAAGCATTCAATGGACCGGAGAAAATTCCCTTATATTTAATATTTCAGTAAATTCAATTGGAACTGATATTGGACTAATTTAGACTCTGTTGTTAGAGATCTAAAAAATAGAATTAGAGATAGAAATATTTATAGAGGTTAATTTCCAACACGCGTAACATTATTCTCAGAAGGATAAAGAGGAACTCGAACCTATCCACTATCTTAGCTATTCTTGGATTTTTAATAAAATAGTGACATTGAACAAAGCCATTTGAATAGTAATCTCAGGAATATACACAAATTAGTAATAGAGAATATACCCAGATTAGGTTTACAGTTTGAAAGAGTCAACGGAATTGGTAATTGAATGTTAAGATTACCAAATTATGTGGGAGGTACTTATAAAGAAATGTCTGAAATTGTAAAAAAAAAATGAAAAGCTTGCATTAATATAAAAAGTAATGATGGCAAATGCTTTCTTTCGTCAATTCTTTTTTATTTTCACCCAGCAAAAGACATCTATATATATAGACTATCAGAAGAAAGACCCTATCAAAATGAATTCGAAATTAAAAGGTTTACTATTTTTCCAATTGATATTCAAGATATTTATGAATTTGAAAACGAATATATTATTAAAATCTGTTGATTTTAAATAATTGAAAATAAGGTGGTTAGAACTCATATTCGTAAAACTAAGACCAATGAAAAAACTGCTTCACATGTGGTTGATTTACTCTACTTTAATAATCATTATGTTTTAATTAAAGATTTAAGTAGACTATTGAGTACCCAAATTACTAAATATAAATCAAAAATTTATCTTTCCATCTACAGTGGAAAACATTTAACAGAAATCAAGAGTTTGAAAAAACATTCTAAAAAGGATTACTGTAAAGATCCTGAAATCATTATACCAAAACCAGTAAAATATAGCTAAACAAATGAAAGTACCTTGCTGTATTGTAGCTGATTTTGAATTGTATAATGAACAATTTAATCAAAAGAAAGGTAAAAAGACATTTAAGATAGTAGAGTAAAAGCGATTTACTTATGGATTCCAAGTATGTTAATCTCTTGATAAAACACAAAATAAATATTACGAATAATTTGGTGAAGATGCTAGCGAGCATTTTGTAACTACCATAACAGAAATGTTTATAGAAATAGCCAATGAGTAGGAAAATAGACAAAGAGATTATGGTTAAACACAAGAGCAAGTAAGTGAAAAATGGAACAATATAACTATTAAATGCTGTTATATTTGTGAAAAGAAAATAGTAGATAATAATTTTCATTTAGATCAAAACGATGTGACTGTTAATCTGCATTTACTATGTTACCCCTTGCTTCTTTATGTTTTGGGAAAGTTCTAATTCAAATGCTTGAAAAATATCTAAGAATAGCGGAAAGAAAAGCTAAATATGAAACAACTTATTCAGAGCTGCCTGCTAAATATAAATTTGGTGAATTGGCTAAAGAAAGAAATAATTAAATAAAAAAATTAATACGCGAAAAATGACGGTTTTCTAATTAAACGAAAAAATTAAAACACAAAATATAACAGTTTTCTCCTGGTGAAAAATATATGAAACAATTGAAACTGAATGGTAATGAATATTGCGTAAAGTTTGTAAGGTTTGACACATAAATAAAACTTTTCTTACTTTCTGCACTATATTCTACAAAACCTTAAGAATACAAACCATCTTTTCCTAGAATGCTAAGGCACACTATCAAAACGAATAAGCCGTTACTATTTCTGACACGTATTTGAATTTCTTCCCAGAATTCTTTCACCGAGTCACAGAATTCTGGGAAGAAAGCCAAAGATTATGAAAATAAAAATTATTTCTGATTCAGAAATTTTGTTTAACAAAATTATTTACTAATAAATGGAGAAACATTTAAGCCAAATGAAAATAGAAAATAAATATAATCGAACTGTTAGGAAAGAAGATTTAGACATAGGAATGGAGTACACAATTAAGCAATGAAATGTGTTACAAATAGATATGGACAGAAAATTGTTGTCGTTATGGATTTTAAAGTCGAAATGGTTGATCTATTTTTAGTTTAAAGAAAAACAAGAAAAAGGTTTATCGAGGAAGTTTTAAATAGTGTGGAAATGCTAGTAATGCTTTCTTGGTACCTAAATTTATGTTTAGTGTTTCAGATTTATCTGCTTTTGCTCTGTTACCCTTTCCTTCTCTTTAAGTTGTGGGAAAGTTTTAATTAAATACTTGAAAAATTTCAAAGAATAGCAGAAAAAAGTCTTAATATAAAACTGCTTATTCAGAATCGCTTGCTATGTATAAAATTCGTGAATTGACTAATGAAGAAATAATTAAACGAAAAAATGAAGACACAAAACATAACAGTTTTCTCCTTGTGAAAAATATATGAAACAAGTGAAATTAAATGGTAATGAATTATATTCTCCAAAATTTTTCAATACAAACCATCTTTCTAAGAGTTCTTAGAAGAAAGCCAAAGGTTATTAAAAGAAATATTATTTCTGCTTAGAAAATTTATTTAATGAAATTATTTACTAATAAACGAGAAACTCTTAAGCGAAATGAAAATGAAAAATAAATATAATCGAACTATTAGGAAAGAAGATTTAGATATTAAAATGGAATACACGATTAAATCCATGCACCTAAGAGTTGTGATTCTAAAGCATCTGATCTTGAAAAGAAATTTAAAAAATAAGATGAATGTGTGATTTTAAAAGGTATTGAAAGAAAAAATAAAGATAACATAATTTATTCGGATATCGATTTAACAATTAAATATCAGATCAAACAAGTAGTATAGGTAATGTATTATATATTAATAATAACACTATATTTAGTAAATCTAATAACCTGTGCTATTTCACAAAATAAAATTTTTATAAAATCATATCCATTTCTTACTTTTTCAAGGATTTTTATTTTGACGCAAAACTGTTTTAATGATAAAATTTATAATGGGAAATTCTTGAAAATTTAGATTTTTCAGTGGAAAATGGTATAAATTGGGTAGGAAACTGGAGTAAATTAAATGGAATTGACAAGTGGGCCAGAAGCCTCATTTTCTGTACATTGAAAATAGGGTTAATTGCAATACTTTGAAAATGAGGTATATTGAAATACATTGAAATTGGGGTAAATTGATGGGGTGATTTAATTGAGGCTAGAACTTGTGTTCACATTGTAAAAAAGTGTAAAAATGAGACCAAATTTGATTTGGACGTGTTATCATTTTGAACATACGGTTGGAAAACGTTCAAAATCTGCTATATTTCCTGTTATAATAATTTAAAATTAACTGAAAATGATGTAAATTGAATAGATGAAATTGGTTTCTCAGAAGTCCCATTTCCTCTACTACTGGCTTGAGTCTGCTACTGAAAATCTATTTTTAGGTTGTGTTGCTAGTAAAGTGTGGTTTTATTGAAAAATATCGGCATTGAAACGTGATGATTGAAGACTTGTGAAAATTTATTTTCAAACTTAAACTACCTTTAAAGAAAGCTATTTTTTGAATCTGACAAAGGTTTTAGATTACATGCATGCACTAATATTCTCAAACGTGGCTAAAGAATGTTTTTATACATACACTAAATTCCTAAGGCCGTGGCAATTAAAACATTGCAGGTTAAATATAAGGCTGATATTATTGATTCTCCATGAATTTTTGTTTTATTTGATTTAATTGATGTCAGCTGCTTTTTGTTAAAAATACATTTATTATTTAAAATCAATCATCTTTTGTGAAAAAATTTGAATTGTTTTTCTTTTTACATGTTGCATAAAATGTAAAGGAATGCCTGGCCCTGTCATTTCATAGATTTAACTAAAAGTCTTTGATGCATTTTATATCAAAATACATCTGACACGTTTTAATATTTTTTTTGAGAAGACATAGGACACCATTAAAGTTTTGCATTTGCTGTGCTAAAAAACTGTCTTAAAAAGTGCCAAGTTTAGAGAATTATTTTAATATTCTTCTTGCTGATCAGTATAATTGTTTTTAAAATTCCTTCTGTTTAAAGCATTTTAGAGAGATTCTAAGCCAACCAAGGGTATATTGTTGTCACAAAGGATTTTGCTCAAGTGAGCTGGTGAAAATCAAATAGAACATATAATTTTCTTTTTTTATTATTTCAAAACTAGAATATCACAAAACTGAGCATTCATATTGCTAATTGTATCTTAAGCAAATACAATCCCTGATGGAAGTTTTGTTGATACCTGTCTCAAAATTAATTTGTCTAAATAAAATACATATTGCTTATGGGACAGCATGAAAATAAGGGGATTTCAGGTTTAGAGTGTTTGAGAAAAGCTTCCCATGTTAGTCCTGGTGCTGAGAGGAAGTAGTTTATAATTATTTAAACATGCACTTCTAAGATTTTCAACTAAATCTAGCAAAATTAAAAGATCAATTTTTAGATATAATTTAGTGCAATCTAACAGTTTCACATTTAAATTATTTCAAAATATATTTCGCTCTTATATATTCTTCCCCATTAACATTTTCCCCTTTAAATCTAGAATAAAGCTTGTCTGTAGAAGGTAATTTTTTATCTTTTATTTTTTTTTAACTATCAACATATTCATAGGGACAAATCCCTTTCTTGATTATTCTTTTAAAGTCTTCAGTATTTTGAAATACATCAGAAGTATACTTATTTCTTAAATGATTCCATTTACTTTAGATTCACATTTAGCTAAATTTTCAGAAGGCCTATCTAACGATCAAACCATAAAACGGAGTGAATCTATGAAACACATTTTGTATAGGGTTTCATTAACACTTATTGTTTTATGGCTTCATCGTTAGAAAGGTTTTCTGAAAATTTCGAAAAATTTCAATGTAAAGTAAATAGCAATTGTTTAAGAAATAATTTTAAATATACGTTTGATGTATTTCTGAATATTTCACAGAAAAAGAAAGAAAACTCACTTCCAGCAACCCAATAGTGACAAAGAAAAAAGCAGGAGAAAAAATATGATATATCAGAGGATTAATCTATGCAACAAATATATTTTTAATCTTGTTTAAGAAGGGGTATTGTTATTTTTTGCGGAAGATTTTGACAATGGCAATTCAAGCAATGTACTTTTTGATTTGCTACAATATCATTTTTGAATTCCATGGAATTAAATGATGAAGCTTTTCAAATGCCACTTAGTTCAAATGCGGGGTTTTGTCTTATGTACTGGGAAAAGGAAGTGAGGGAATTAGAAGGGTGTTATGAACTTTAATATTAGTGGCAAAGCTGGCAAAAGTAGCAGATCCTACACAAAATTTGTCATCAACCGTCATCAACCCAAATACCTGTTCAAACTACACTACTCTACTTCGCAATAGTTCATTGCTGACAAATTTTAGCAACATCCGAGCACCAGTACTTAATCTATGGCTTTTTGATGTGTGTCTATTGTTTATGTGTGTCTATTGTGCATTACCTATGTCGAGGGTTAAGAGTTTAAAGAGAAAATTTTATAGATAATTGAGGGAAAATTTGAGCTGAATCAATGAATTTACTGTGAATAGAGGCTGTCAAAATGGCGTATCGATAAAATGACCTAGGATGTTAAGTTGAAACTCTCAAGGAATAATTTGAAGGATAATGCTTTTGAATTCTTTTGTGTCTGGCTTTATACATTTTAGCATAAATAAAAAGATATAAATTAAGACTATCAATAAAATGTTTCAATTAAGTAGAGATAAAACTTTACGTAGATATATTTTGCTACTATTCATCGGTGGCGAAACCTTCTTCGAGTCCACATCAGTCTCATTGTCACTTGATGATGATTAGCTTATTTGCAAGATATAAGGGGTCAATGGCTATACCAAAGCGGTTACACTCTTCTATGACGGCTAAACAAGTTTATGATACTTCTGTATAGCAATCTGTCATAGTGAGCTGTATAAAATATCTCCTATATTTAATTATTATTTCAATCCATTTTATTTGTATGGAAGGGCAAGGTCTGTAATAACAAAGCTATGAATAGATTGCAAGGTTTGCCTATTTACCTGGGGTTAGAAAGTTTTGGCTATTCACTTGGCAGTATTAGGTTCAAATCCCACATCAGCAGTATTTTCCCGAATATTATATGTAATCAGAATTTATTGGGAGACTAGAGATAAACACGCACTTTCTATTCCAGATTTAGATGTATTTTATATTCATATTTTAAGCAGATTAATTATATATTAATTACATTTTAATCTCCTACTTCTCTCAAAGGTTACTCGATATCCAAAGATCACGGGACTCAGTGATTCTGGTGTGAATATGGAAAATGGGTCAACGAATTATCCGATGCGAATTCCTCTTTCCTTAATGAATTGTTATTAGTTCTATTTAAAGTATATTGTCATCCGTTGATGAAGATTCCTTAGGTTTTGTTTATTTTTTATTTCTAAATATATGGTTCCAGGCATTTTTAAGTATCATATATGCTGTTCTATTACCTTGTTCCATTACGACTCAGTTATTGCCTGTTGTATCTTAGAGACACTTGGGGAAAATGTACCCGTGAAGAATCTCCCGAATCAAAGTAAATAGGTAATCAAGGCTGTTCTTCGAGTAGTCCATCCTCGTTGCGTCAACCTTAAGATAACTGGACCGAGTTGTGTGCCATCGTGTGCCTGACGAGGATGACCTGCTTTCCTTTTAGCCCTAGACGGTAGGCCGAAAATGACAATCTTTGGCAATCTGCCATCCTTCATCCTCAGAACGTGCCCTAGTTATTTCGAGCTTTCTCTCATTGTAGTCCTAGAAAGCGGGATTGAAACACATTTTTCGAATAGCCTACTGTTAGAATTACGGTCAATCAGCCGGGTACACAGAATAGTGTTCTGGCAATTTTTCTGTAAAGCATTTAATTTTTTCTTCGTCCGCTTTTTGGAGCGCTCATGCTTAAGAGCCGTATTTGACCACTGTCATCACTGTAACGTTCCAATATTCTAATCTTGGTTTGCAGACTTATCTTCGTATTCTTCCAAATTTTTCTTTTAACTGTGACAAATCACCCTGGGCCTTGGCTATTCTACTTTTAAAATCTTCACTGTTCCCATTGTCTTTACTAATAATACTACCAAGGTAAGTGAAGCTGCCCACCATATCAATCTTTTCGTTACCCAACGTCATCTTAGTAACTTAGTCTTCTTAACATTAATTTTTAAACCTATTCTAGCACCCTGAACTCGCAAAACCTCTGAAAGTTCATTCATTTTGCTCACTCTTTCATCTAGGATGCTTAATTCATGAGCATAATTTAAGTCTAGGAAAGTTTTTCTTCCCCATTGGATCTGTGGTCTCACATTGCCTTTCCTGTGCTCTTTAAAACAAAGTCCATCAAAATGACTTATATTAAGGGAGATAAAAACACCCCCCTGCTTAACTCCTGATTTAATACAATATCAGCAACTAGCCTCATTTCCTAACTTAACCGCAGACAGTATTATTCTCGTACATAACACTATTTCTCTTTAATGTATTTTTCTAGTATACTAAATAAGGATAAAACCTTTGCTAATTCTTCAATCAACATAATCGAACGCTTTCTAATCTATCTATATATATAAAAATAAGTTGTCTGTCTGTGTGTCTGTCTGTGGATCAGGTGACGTCATGTTTCTGTGTTGACTGACGTCATGAAATTAGTTGTCGTCATTTTTGCTTTGACGGTGACGTCATTCAAGATATTTAAGACATATGTTCACGTAGAAATCTATTAATGTTTAAGTTTACAATGACTGATGAACTTACCATGGCAAAAGCCGATGAAGATGCTCAAAGAGTCTATGCCAAAAAACTTGCTGCTGATAGAGAAAGTCAGAAAAGAAAGCGTGCGGAGGAACTACCAGAGCAACGCGAAAGCAGACTTGCTGCTAAAAGAGAAAGTGAAAAAAGAAGGCGTGCCGAGGAATCAAAAGAACAGCAAGGAAACAGGCTTGAGGCTGATAGAGAAAGAAAGAACAGAAAGCGTGCCGAGGAATCAAAAGAACAGCAAGGAAACAGGCTTGAGGCTGATAGAGAAAGAAAGAACAGAAAGCGTGCCGAGGAACTACCAGAGCAACGCGGAAGCAGACTTGCTGCTAAAAGAGAAAGTGAAAAAAGAAGACGTGCCGAGGAATTACAAGAACAGCAAGAAATCAGGCTTGCTGCTGATAGAGAAAGTAAGAAAAGAAAGCCTGCCGAGGAATCACAAGAACAGCAAGAAATCAGGCTTGCTGCTGATAGAGAAAGTAATAAAAGAAGGCGTGCCGAGGAATCAGAGCAACCTGAAAGTTATCGCCTGGCATTCAGGTACAACCCAGTCGATGATTATAGCTTGAGTAGATGTGTTCAAATCGGGACAATGTCTAAAATTTGTCCCTATTGCAAGGCCTTGAAATTCAATGGTGAAACAATGGGAATGTTTTGCGCCTCAGGAAAAGTTAAACTTCCTCTATTGGCTGCACCACCAGAGCCATTGAAGACTTTCCTTACTGGAACTACGTCAGAATCTAAGCGTTTTTTGTCAAACTCAGAAAATACAACTCATGTTTCCAAATGTCGTCGTTTGGAGCCCAAATCGAAAATCCAGATCAATTTATGTCTACTTTCAAAGTAAAAGGGCAAATTTATCATAGAGCAGGGTCCCTTCTACCATTCTCAGGCGAGAATCATAAATTTTTACAATTGTACTTCATCAGTGATAGAAATTCTGAATTGAATGCACGTTGCGAAATTTCTCCCAACGTTGAAAGGACAATCGTTTCCCAATTGCAACATCTTTTCCACGAAAATAATAATTTAGTGCGTCTTTTCAAAACAGCCATCGATTTGATGCCTACTGATACGCATAAAATTGTTATTTCCGCTGACAAAACGCCTCCTGGCCAACATGTGCGTAGATACAATGCTCCAACTATCGACGAAGTGGCAATCGTTATGGTCGGTGATCAGTTTTTACCTCGAGATATTATTCTTCATAAGCGAAACGCTCAGTTGTTAAGAAATGCTGAAACTCATCGATGCTACGATGCCCTACAATATCCTATCATTTTTTGGGATGGAGCCGACGGCTATCACTTTAATATTAAATTGATGAATCCAGCCACTAACAAAGAAATGAATAAGAAATGCAGTGCAATGCATTATTATTCCTATAGACTAATGATTCGGCAGGATGAAGAAAATTATATTTTAAAATGCCGTGAATTGTTTCACCAATTCGTCGTTGATATGTATGCTAAAATTGAATCAGAACGTTTGCTATCTATCCGCCTGAATCAGACCAAGCTCCGCTCTGAACAATACATTCATAAGCGAGATGCAGTTATAAATGACGGTAATACCACAAACGTTGGAAGATTAACAATTTTACCTTCGTCATATGCTGGCAGTCCCCGTCATATGCATGAATATGCTCAAGATGCTATTGCGTATGTTCGTCTCTATGGTCGTCCAGATTTATTTATTACATTTACATGTAATCAATCTTGGGACGAGATACTGCAGCTTTTACTTCAAGGACAATCGGCGGTTCATAGGCATGACATTACGGCCCGTGTCTTCCGGCAAAAGTTGAAATCACTGATAAACTACATTGTAAAACTTGAAGTGTTTGGGTCAGTGCGATGCTGGATGTACTCAGTGGAATGGCAAAAACGAGGTTTGCCACACGCACATATACTAATCTGGCTACATAAAAAAATTACTTCGAACGGAATTGATGATGTGATTTCCGCTGAAATACCTGATAAAAATGTCGATAAGGGGTTACATGATATTATTGTAAAAATATGATACATGGACCTTGCGGTGCACTGAACGAAAATTCACCATGCATGGCCAAAGGAAGGTGCACAAAGCAATATCCTCGACTTTTAGTATCAAACACAATTACTGGCAATGGTGGTTACCCACAATATAGAAGAAGATCTACTGAAGATGGCGGTAAAACAGCAATAATAAAGAAGCGTAACGGTACCACCATCGAAGTAGATAACCAGTGGGTTGTTCCATATTCCCCATTATTATCAAAAACATTTAATGCACACATAAACGTTGAATACTGTAACTCCGTAAAGGCAATCAAATACATATGTAAATACGTCAACAAAGGCAGTGACATGGCAGTTTTTGGCTTGCAGCCCGAAATCAAAGATTTCGATGAAATCATACAATATCAGGCTGGAAGAAACATCAGCAGTAATGAAGCTGTTTGGCAAATTCTTTCATTTCCGATACATGAACGTAGTCCAGCTGTTGTTCACTTAGCGGTACAATTACAGAATGGTCAACGTGTTTATTTCACGGAAACCAACGTGCAACAAAGAGTCCTGAATCCACCGGATACAACATTAACAGCTTTTTTTTCGCTTTGCAAAAATGATTCTTTTGCAAAAAAACTGCTGCATACTGAAGTGCTTTCGTATTACACGTGGAATACTAAAAATAAAGTATTTGAACGTCGAAAACAGGGTAAGTCAGTCGACGGCCAACCTACCATCTTCAAAGATACCACGATAGGAAGACTCTACACCGTTCACCCAATCAACATGAATGCTTCTTTCTACGCCTGCTTTTGGTGAATGTACCCGGTCCGACATCCTTTGAGTATTTGAGGACTGTAAATGGTACTGTACATGACACTTACCGTAGTGCATGCCAAGCTCTGAATTTATTGGAGAATGACCAACACTGGGATAACTGCATCAATGACGCGTGCGAAACGTCAACCCCAAGTTAAATTCGTGCATTGTTTGGCATCATTTTAACAACTTGCTCTCCATCAGCTCCTACAGAGTTATGGGAAAAATATAAGTAAAAAATGTCCGAAGATATACTCCATCGAAAACATTTAGAGACGTCAGATATGACTTTTGATTTTACATCAGAAATTTATAATTACACTTTAGTTGTTATAGAAGATTTGTGCGTACGTTTGGCAAACAAACCTCTTCAGGATTTGGAAATGCCTTCACCTAACCGTATCGCTGCTGTTTCGACATGTGTAGAATTGGATCGTGAACAAAGTTACAGTACGAGTGATCTATTGTCGTATGTACAAATAACATTTCCAAGTTAACGTCGGAACAAAAAGACATTTATGATACGATAATGCATTGTGTCGATAACAACGTTGGAGAAATTTTCTTTTGGATGCACCAGGAGGTACTGGTAAAACGTTTGTGATAAAACTGATTCTGGCATCAATTCGATCAAAAAATGATATAGCGTTGGCAATTGCGTCGTCCGGAATAGCCGCAACATTGCTGCCTGGTGGAAGAACTGCTCATTCAGCTTTGAAATTGCCTCTGAACTTGCATTCTACAGAAACTCCCACGTGCAATATTTCCAAATCATCTGGGATGGGTAAAGTATTGCAGCAATGCAAACTTATTATTTGGGATGAGTGCACAATGGCACACAAAAAATCGCTCGAGGCTCTGGATCAATGCTTGAAAGATTTGCGAGGGAAGTCGAAACCCTTTGGCAGCACATTAATATTGCTTGCGGGAGATTTCAGGCAAACATTACCTATAATACCTAGATCAACTCCTGCGGACGAAATGAATGCTTGCCTGAAAAATTCTAATTTATGGGCACACGTAAAAACATTAAAATTAACTACAAATATGCGTGTCCGATTGCAAAACGATGACTCTGGTCAAACATTTTCAGATCAATTGCTGGCAATGGGAAATGGAAAGTTCCAGTAGACTCAATTTCAGGACGTATACAACTACCTGCTGATTTCTGTAATTTAGTGACGTCCAAAAATGAATTGATTGAAAAAGTATTTCCGAATATTCTAAAAAATTATAAAAATAATAAATGGCTAAGTGAAAGAGCGATTCTCGCACCCAAAAATATAGACGTCCACGAAATCAACAATAATGTTTTGACCAAGATTCGAGACCAGGCAGTCCTTTACAAGTCAGTCGACACAGTTTTGGAACCAAATGAAGCGGTTAATTATCCATCTGAATTTTTAAATTCCATAGATCTTTCAGGGTTTCCACCACACGTGCTACAACTAAAAATAGGCGTACCAATAATACTTTTAAGAAATATAAACCCACCAAAGCTTTGCAATGGCACGCGACTTGCCGCAAAAAAAAACAATGGAAAACCTAATAGAGGCCACAATCTTGACAGGGCCTTTTGAGGGTGAGGCTGTTCTTATTCCTCGCATTCCCATGATTCCAACGGATATGCCTTTTCAATTTAAAAGATTGCAATTCCCAATTCGATTAGCATTTGCAATCACCATTAACAAAGCTCAAGGTCAATCATTAGAAAAATGTGGTATAGATCTTAATACTGATTGTTTTTCCCATGGACAATTGTACGTTGCATGTTCGAGGGTCGGTAAACCTGACAATCTATTTATATGCAGCGACAATTGGACAGCGAAGAATGTTGTATATTCGCAAATTTTACGCAGTTAATTTGTATTTTGGAACCAAATGAAGCGGTTAATTATCCATCTGAATTTTTAAATTCCATAGATCCTTCAGGGTTTCCACCACACGTGCTACAACTAAAAATAGGCGTACCAATAATACTTTTAAGAAATATCAACCCACCAAAGCTTTGCAATGGCACGCGACTTGCCGTAAAAAAAACAATGGAAAACCTAATAGAGGCCACAATCTTGACAGGGCCTTATGAGGGTGGTATATTCACAAGTTTTACGTAGTTAATTTGTATTGTATCTATCTATCTATCTATCTATATAAAAACGAGTTGTGTGTATGCATGTTTGTTTGTTTGTAAAAAGAGCGTTTGCATATGACGTCATTATTAGTACATACGGCTTTGTATATGGACAGACAATGGGAAAGCCAAGAATGTTGTATATTCGCAATTTTGACGTAGTTTGAAACACATATATAAATCTATCTATATTCACAGGTGGGACACAGGGACACAACTACAATGGCGCGTAACTAATATGGCGCGTAACGACTTACGTGCGCTGGGGGGCTTGGGGGGCGCGAAGCGCCCCACCAACTAGGTGTTGGGGTGGCGCGAAGCGCCACCCCAACAGCTAGTAATCTATAAAACTGAGGACCAAAGGTGTTTGACAACTACTGTAGTTCTCAATAATTAACCTAATAGTTAAGGTTGTGGTCGACACATCCTTTACCTTTTTCAAAACCACACTGTTTTTTTCTTAAAACTTCACAATGTCTCTCAGTCTAGAGAGTATCACATTACCTCGTAATTTGCTTCCTACACAGGCCAGACTAATGCCTCGATAATTACGACACTCACTCTGATCATTTTTCTTATACAGTGGTTTATTAAAGTTTTCCTAAAATCCTTATGTACTTTCCATTTTCCAAAAATCTTGTTCATAATCTTCAGTAACTTGTTTCTAAGCTCAGAATCATTATATTTAAGAAACTCATTTACCACATTATCCGGACCTGGAGCCTTATTTTTTTTTATTCCTTTTAGTACCGTCGCTAATTCTTCCTCACTGAACAAATCTTCTTTCACGCCCAAGATATCAGAAACTTTTTAATTTTGCTCTATATCTATTCCTACAACAGTATCCTTGTTTAGCATATTCTCAAAAAATTTTTCCCCTCTCTATTTAACTCTTTCATTATCACTACTTGTGACCCTGTTTCTATCTTTGACTGAGACAAGTCGGTATTGATATCTATCTCTCAATTATTAACATGCCGGCGCAACATTTTACTATTTTGTCGTCTAGCTGCATCTTCCAGATCCTGGGTAATTTTTTTCAGTGGCCTCCACTTCACACCACCTTAGTTAATACTTTAATGCTTTCTCCACGTCTTTACAATCCTGTTATTTTTTGTATGATCTATCACTCAGATAATACAAACCCCTTCTCCTCTCTACTAAACATAGGGTATTTTCACTAATATTCTTGCTGCAGTCTTAACTTTCTATCCTAAGACGCCATCAACAGCTCCACAAATTATTTTTATAAGATTATTCCAACCATCTACAACGTTGTCAAATTTTAAACTATCGAATTTAGTATTCAACTGTTCCTCGAAAGTTTCTCTCAAATTACCAACATCATAATTTCCCGAGAGTTCGTTACCCTTCTGAAATTCCAGCTTTAAATTAATCCTAGACACTACTATACCATGGTAATCTTTACTTTTAACATCAATAACATCACTCCTAGCAAGAGTGCTAATCAATAACGAGATGCCCTACTATCTTGTATTAATCCTATCACTCTTTGGTTTACTTAGACATAATCAATAAGGTTTGCTATCGTACCATCACGTGAATGCCATATCAACTTATGGATTATTTTATAACCAAACACAATACTGGTTACAACTATAATGATATACCTACAAAATTGCAAAAGTCTGTAGCCATGACTGTTTTCTTTTCATGCGCCTAATTTTCCAGGGCTTGGATACCATTTATTCCTATTTCTACCGACTTGGGTGTTGAAATGTCCTAGTAAAAACACTATATTTCTACCTTGGACCCTGTCTGTTTGCTCCTGTAACTGTAATTAAAATTCATCTGCGTCACTAGTATTTTGGTCAGTTGGTTCAACCGGGGCATATACTACTATAACTGAAACAGAAAATTTTTTAGTCATAAAATGAGCAGTTAGTATTCTATTATTAACACCTTCCAAGCCTAAAAAGGAATTAGCAGCTTATTCATCATTAGCCCTACTCTCTGTCTATTTATCCAATTATCCCACTATTCTATATCACCTATTTCCATGCTTCTTACTCCTGGGATATGAGTTTCTGAAACTCATAATAAGTCCAGTTTAAATTGTATTAGTTCATCATTCAAAATGTCGATACAGTGAAGAACAGGGATTCGCAAATCTTCTCAAAACTACATCCAAGCGCTTAAGCTGGCCTAGGCCAGATAGCGAGAAGTCCCTGGATCTCCAGTATGAAAGGAGATTTTGCGCAATCCTGGGCCCACTTTGGCCACAACATGTATTTCAGCACTTGGCGATGGGTTTTCTATCAACAAGAGTCGAAATGCTGCACAGACAGTCCCTAATTTATTTTTTTCAACCTATTATATATTCACGCCTAAAAATATTATGCAACTAAGGGCAGGCAAACCATAGTAAATAAATTAGCTAGGAGGAGATTTTAAGATGAATACACCTGTCAATAAAGACCAATCCCAGAAGAATTATCCACTATTCAGAATCCCGTGTGAATGCTGTGTCATTTACTAGGCTATAAGTTCCTCGAGGGGCGCCACTCCTCAAGTGGGAATAGAGTTGAACGCAAGGCCTCTAGTCTTGCAGGTACCCTGAAAGTGTAAAGACAGCCCTTTGCAGAGGCAATTGTCCATGGATCTGGATCTTATGCCCTACCGCACTTGTCCTCCTATAGAGGATCCTCCTACGATGGTGTTCTGCATCACCATGCAATTTAGCCCATTACTGGGAAAAGGTTTGTAACTCAAGGGACGTGTGGACACGTTGATGGATCCTGTTGAGTCAAATTTTCAGGGGGCTTCTTCTTCCTCCACCTGTATTTATGACCCCGGGCGAGGGTGCCTAAGTTTCTATTATGGACCCTAATTGAAAAGGGCACCCTTGGTCCAAGCCTTTTATGGAGGTACCCTATATATCTATAAGGTGTCCCCTTATCGCCACCTGGGAGAACACTCAGTGGCTTTAGGGGAGACCCCTAAAGAGCAATAGACTCAATCAGTTTTTTGTAAACCTAAATAAATAACCTGCTTAGAAGACCGTTTTCAGGTTTCTGTTATCCTTAAGTACATGAATTAACAACCTTCTGTAGGGCTTTCTCGTTTTGTGCCTGTCATGGCCCAATCGACATGATAAACACGATGGCACATAACTCGGTCCAGTTATCTTAAGGCTGACGCACCGAGGATGGAGTACTCGAAGAACAGCCTTGATTACCTATTTACTTTGATTCGGGAGATTCTCCACGGGTACATTTTTCCCAAGTGTCTCTAAGATACAACAGGCAATAACTGAGTCGTAATGGAACAAGGTAATAGAACAGGATATATAATACTTAAAAATGCCTGGAACCATGTATTTAGAAATAAAAAATAAACAAAACCTAAGGAATCTTCATCAACGGATGACAATATAC